>NC_087184.1:2272500-2307500 GCF_035594125.1 Scylla paramamosain
CACTCAATAAATGTAAATATATCCAGAAAATGATAAAAAAATAATAATAACAATCTTTTTCTATCTTCAGTTTCTGTTGGTGTGCTCTCTCTCTCTCTCTCTCTCTCTCTCTCTCTCTCTCTCTCTCTCTCTCTGGTATTTGCTTGTATTCATCCCCCTCTTCCACTATTTACTTTATTTTCCTCTCTTCCTCTTGCTTTCCCTCCCAAGAGAGAGAGAGAGAGAGAGAGAGAGAGAGAGAGAGAGAGAGAGAGAGAGAGAGAGAGAGAGAGAGAGAGAGAGAGAGAGAGAGAGAGAGAGAGAGAGAGAGAGAGAGAGAGAGAGAGAGAGAGAGAGAGAGAGAAATTGGAGGCTTAGAGAAAGGAAAAGAGATAGAACTAGATAACAGGATATGGAAAAATGAAAATAAAGAAGAAAAATGCAAGAAAAGAGATGGAAGGGAGAGAGAGAGAGAGAGAGAGAGAGAGAGAGAGAGAGAGAGAGAGAGAGAGAGAGAGAGAGAGAGAGAGGTTTAGAAATGTAGAAAACAAATAATAAAAATAATAAAACGATGGAATAGGAAAGGGACCAAAGAGGAAAGGAGGAAAAGTAGAAGGGAAAGAATGAGGGAAAGACCAAAGGGTTAAAGATGAACGAAGAGGAAAACTAAGAGAATGAAAAATGGAGTTATGGGTTAGAGAGAGAGAGAGAGAGAGAGAGAGAGAGAGAGAGAGAGAGAGAGAGAGAGAGAGAGAGAGAGAGAGAGAGAGAGAGCGAAGGAGTGAATTGGGGGAGGGAGAGGTGGCAAGAGGGGAGTGAAGAGTGAGGTGAAGGAAGGGACTACGCTGGTATGGGAAGAATATACGAATAATGGTAGGAGGAGTAACTGGAGAATTGATTGAAGAAGGTGGAGAATGAAGTGATGGGCAAGTGGCGTCCCCCATTATTGAATATGGCGAAAATTTGAAATAGTCAGAGGGGGACGTTAAGAAGTGGAAGATCCTGGGGAATGCAGAAATGAGGTTAGGTGACTATGAATATGAAAAAGAAAATGGAAACTGTACCACTAATAATAATTACGATTTTAACAAGTAATGGGGAGAAAGTTGTAAAAAAGTGAGCATAGAAAACGAAACTGAAAGAAGGACGAAGAAAAGGAAGAGGAGGAGGAGAGAATAAAAAAGATCCTCCTATTTCAACAAAGACAGAAGGGAGAATAGGGAGTGAAGTAAATAAAACACGAAAAAAGAAGAAAAAGAAGGAATAGGAAAATAGGGACGAAATTTTCCCCTCCCAGTCATCCCGGACACAACCAAAACACTTGAGTGGAATCAATCAAGAGGAGCGGCGAGAAACCTGCGTGAAAACCCGTGAAAAATGAAACTGGAGAGTGAAAAGAAAACAGGAACGCGGGGGAGGGAAGCTTATTTCACCAAACACACCCCCCTCCAAAAAAAAAAAAAACTCACAAAGAAAAAAAAAAAAACACGGTAACAATTTCAACAAGAGAACTGAAAAAAAAAAAAATGGAAAAAGTGAAAAAAAAGAGACGAGAAAAAAAGAAGGAAAGAAGAAGGAGGAGGAAAAGAAGAAAGGGGAACTAGAGAACAACTTTACCCCTCCCCCCTTCCCTCATCCTACCCTATCACCCTTAACGCAATCCCCCCGAGGCCACACTTCAAACAGGCGCCCCGGGTCCCCACCAAGGGAGAGCAGTATCCCCGACTGAAACATTTACCCTCACCGGCCGTCATTTGCATACACGATCGGGGCAGAGCGAACCATCAAAGTCTCGCTGATAGGAAGCTGTGTGTGTGTGTGTGTGTGTGTGTGTGTGTGTGTGTGTGTGTGTGTGTGTGTGTGTGTGTGTGTGTGTGTGTGTGTGTGTGTGTGTGTGTGTGTTTGGGTACGAGGAGTTATTTTTTTTTTCATCTGTTATTTTTTCTCTTCTTTTTCGTGTTTTCCTTGTATAATATGAGGACTTCTGTTTGTTTGTTTGTTTGTTTGTTTGTTATCTTAGTTTTTTTGTTTCCGTTGTAGTTTGTTTGCCTCTCTCTCTCTCTCTCTCTCCCCCTTTCTCCATGCCATCATCAGCCCTCTTCTTCTCCCCTGGTAATCCCCTCCCTTGTCACCACCACCTCCTCTCTCCCCTCTTTCTCCTCCCCTCACCTTCCACTTAACACGTCACCTCCTCACCCCAATCATCCCGCCCCCCACTCCCGTAATTAGCCTAAAGTAAAAATTACGACACACACACACACACACACACACACACACACACACACACACACACACACACACACACACGGGGCTTTACATGTTTTCTTGCTTGTTTTTGATTTTTGTCTTTTTTTTATTTTGGAATTAAAAGTAAAAAGAGAAATTAAGTGACGATGATTGAATCTTATTTCTATTTTATTATTATTATTATTATTATTATTATTATTATTATTATTATTATTATTATTATTACTACTACTACTATGAAATCTGGAGACTTTATTTTGCTGTTGTTATTGCAGTAGTAGTAGTAGTAGTAGTAGTAGTAGTAGTAGTAGTAGTAGTAGTAGTAGCAGTAGTAGTAATAGTAATAGTAGTAGTAGTAGTAGTAGTAAGTGCTGTTGTTGTTGTTATCACCAGCATTATCACTATTACTACTACTACTACTACTACTATGACTACTACTACCACTACTACTACTACTCCCACTACCACCACCACCACCACCACTACCACAACCACAAAAGACATAACAGAGGCAATAATCCTCCTCTCCACTCCTCTTCCTCTCCATTCTTCCCCTCACTTTTATAGAAGGGTTATCCTGAGGGGAGATACAGTGGGCGTGGTCAGGTGGGACGGGGCGGGGCGGGGCGGGGAGGGGCGGGGCGGGGAAAATGTGCGAGAATATTGAAAGAAAATGGAAATGTAAGGAAAATGGCGTGCAGTACAATTCCTTTTCTTATTGTTTCGTTCACTGTTGGAAATATTAGAGCGAGTCGGAAGGAGTATAAATGTACGCTGAAAATAAATTGAGATGTAAATGAAGGGGAGGAAATGAGATCAATAATGAGAGAGAGAGAGAGAGAGAGAGAGAGAGAGAGAGAGAGAGAGAGAGAGAGAGAGAGAGAGAGAGAGAGAGAGAGAGAGAGAGAGAGAGAGAGAGAGAGAGAGAGAGAGAGAGAGAGAGAGAGAGAGAGAGAGAGAGAGTAAACAAACAGCATCCATATCCCCTCTCTCTCCCTCCTTCTCCTTCTTCTCCTTCCCCTCATCCTCCTCCTCCTCCTCCTCCTCCTCCTCCTTCTCCTCCTCCTCCTCTTCCACTTAAGAGGGGAGACGTAGGCAGGATGAAGCGGAAATTAGCAACAAGGTGATAAAAATGATTTATGCATGGTGAGACAAAAAGAGAGAGAGAGAGAGAGAGAGAGAGAGAGAGAGAGAGAGAGGAGAGAGAGAGAGAGAGAGAGAGAGAGAGAGAGAGAGAGAGAGAGAGAGAGGAGAAAAGGGAGGAAAAGATGAGATTCCACACAATTCTCCTCCTCAGTTTCCTCCCTCCATCTCTCTCTCTCTCTCTCTTCTTTCCTTCTCCTTTTCAGTTTTCGTTATTACTTTTTTCTTTATCTTCTATTACTTTTCTTATCTAGTATTTCTCTCTCTCTCTCTCTCTCTCTCATCTCTCTCCTCTCTCTCTCTCTCTCTCTCTCTCTCTCTCTCTCCTCTTCTCTCTCTCTCTCTCTCTCTCTCTCTTCTATTTTTCTCCTTATGTCTTCTCTTTTCTTTCATTTTTAATTCTTACCATTTCTTCCTTCCCCCTTTCTTTCGTTGTCTTTTTCTTCTTCTTCATTCGTTTTCTAGGCGAACGTAAGGTTTTAATTAGTCGACAAGTTGGTAAGAAAAGGAAGAGGAGGAGGAGGAGGAGGAGAGGAGGAGGAAGGAGGAGGAGGGAGGAGCAGGAAGAAGAATGTTGTGAAACGTATACACTGAAAATTATGTTCCTTTGGCTCTCTCTCTCTCTCTCTCTCTCTCTCTCTCTCTCTCTCTCTCTCTCTCTCTCCTCTCTCTCTCTCTCTCTCTCTCTCTCTCTCTCCTCTCTCTCTCTCCGTTGTAGGATTAATATCCGCAATATATCTTTCTTCTCTAAGCCATTTTTATTTCTTGTTATCTTTTACTCCTCCTCTTTCTTCTTCTTTTCTTTCTCCTTTTTGCTGCTCCTCCTCTTCCCCCGAAACTATTTCTTTTCTTCATCTCGATCTCTCCACCTCCTCCACCTCCTCCTCCTCCTCCTCCTCCTCTTCTTCCTTTTCCTCTTCCTTCTGTTCAGCTGTCTGTTTCTTCCTCAGTTTGGTTCTTTTCGTTTTCTTTGAGTTACGGAAAAGTGAGTCACGAAAGAAAATGGGATGCCAGGATACGACTACTGACGAAGCACAACTGGCAGAGAGAGAGAGAGAGAGAGAGAGAGAGAGAGAGAGAGAGAGAGAGAGAGAGAGAGAGAGAGAGAGAGAGAGAGAGAGAGAGAGAGAGAGAGAGAGAGAGAGAGATGTAACCTTTAAAAATAAATTGCTCACATACACACACACACACACACACACACACACACACACACACACACACACACAAAGGACGAGTAAATAGTAGAAGAAGAAGAAGAAGAAGAAGAAGAAGAAGAAGAAGAAGAAGAAGAAGAAGAAGAAGAAGAAGAAGAAGAAGAAGAAGAAGAAGAAGAAATGAACCAAAACAACCAAATGAAAGAAGAACAACAAACTCTAGATTAGAAAATGGAGAGAGAGAGAGAGAGAGAGAGAGAGAGAGAGAGAGAGAGAGAGAGAGAGAGAGAGAGAGAGAGAGAGAGAGAGAGAGAGAGAGAGAGAGAGAGAGGTGGGGGGGCAGGTGGTAGACAAACAGGGAAGGGAGGAGAGGGGGGGTGGGGGGAGTGGGTTTGTGTGTGAAAGGGAGCTATTGAAGTTTGAGTAAGTTTTAAAGAGGATGGTCTGAACACGCCCTTTTGTGCCGAGGACGGAGAAGCCTGCAACAGAATCAATAGCAAAACGTGGAGAGAGAGAGAGAGAGAGAGAGAGAGAGAGAGAGAGAGAGAGAGAGAGAGAGAGAGAGAGAGAGAGAGAGAGAGAGAGAATGTAACGTCGAGGTAAATACGAAACTCCACGAAGGAAGTAAATAGAGATAGAAGATAAAGAAGAAGAAGAAGAAGAAGAAGAAGAAGAAGAAGAAGAAGAAGAAGAAGAAGAAGAAGAAGAAGAAGAAGGAAGAGAAGAAGAAGAAATGTAAACAAAACACGTTAAAACAGCCTTAATTAAAGAGACGAAAGATGGAGAAGAAGGAGGAGCAGGAGGAGGAGGAGGAGGAGGAGGAGGAGGAGGAGGAGGAGGAGGAGGAGGAGGAAGATGAGACAGAGGGGAAGAAAGAGCAGGAGATAATGGTGATAATAATGATGATGACAAGGAGGAAAAAGAACAAAAAGAAGAACAAAAACAAAAACAAGAAGAAGAAATAAAAAAAGAAACAAAGAAAAAGAAGAAGAAGAGGACGGTAACGATGACCCCCCCCCAAAAAAAAAAAAAGAAAAGAAACATGCCAAAAGTGCTACAACTCATACCTATCCCGTACCCATCCCTCTCCCCTCCCTGCCTCCCCTCACCTTGCCCTCTCACCGCCCCTCATCACACCCCCACCCCCAGCAGGGCACAACACTACTGCCAGACAAAACATCAACAGAGGCCCTTCTGAAAGCAACCAACCTCACGCCTTTGGTGGCAATGGCTCATGAGGAGAGGAGAAGGAGGAGGAGGAGGAGGAGGAGGAGGGAGAAAGGAGTAGCTTGTAGTTGCAGAATGGAAATGAAGGAGGAAAAAAGTCGCCCTGTTGCAAAAAAAAAAAAAGTGAGAGAAAAAAAATGAAAGTAAAACAAGTTATAAATTTGAAGTAAAATAAACGATGTTGTTTTGAGGCCAAAGATACATGAAGGCAGAGAGAAAATATACTTATTTACACCAAGGGACATAAAAATAAACTCTGAAATATGAGAAAGAGAGAGAGAGAGAAAAGAAAATAATAACACATGAAAAATACGTTTAATTTTTAATAATATTTTCGTTTTCTTTTTCTAATTTCCCCGTTAGCTTTTCCAATTTACGTCTTATCATTTTCCTCGAAATCTGTTTTTTTTTTTTTTCTTGATAAGAGTTCCTCGTTTTCTTTTAAGCATCTCGTAATTAGTAACTGATGAAGACAACCAGTGTATCATATCATACAGAATTACTTTAATGTGCCTCACTTTCGCATTTAGCATCTTTACCCTGATTTTTTTGTGCTAATATTCTGATAAACTTTAAATAAGGAAGTAGTGAAAGCAAATATAGCAACATTTTAGCATTAACACTCTTCTCACACCACGGAGGCATCCCCGATATTGCAACCATTATTCCTTTGAATTCTAACTGTGGGTTAATCAAAATACATCATTTACACAGATTAACATTTCGCATCAATAAAATACATTAACTGCTCTCTGAAGCTTCCAATTAATCCACTGATCCTTACTTTTAGCTACTGAAACCCATTAATTACTGTTGAAAAAGCCGCTGAACCCCATTAATTAACAATCAAAACCTTATAAAGTTAATTGAATACCACTCAGGAATATTGAGACCACTAAACCACCTCAAGAACACACGTAAAGCTATCGACTCACTTATCCAGAACCAAGAAACCACTGACACACTTCTAGGAACCCGCCTATAACATTCCCTCAGCTTGGTTATTCCTTCTTTCCTGAAAACAAGAACTTCCTCCTCCTAACATTCTTATCCCTTCAACAACAACACCACCACCACCATCACAACCGCCACCACCACCAAACAACAACAACAACAACAACAACAACTACTATTACTACTACTACTACTACTACTACTACTACTACTACTACTACTACTACTACTACTACTACTACTACTACTACACTAAAGATCGCCACAAGAAAACACCTGCCTCTGCATCTTCTTTCGCTACACACATCACCTGCACATCTTCCTTGATTACATCCCTAAACCTTCCCTTTCGCTCTCTTGTCTCCCTTCCGCTTGGTGCGTGGGTTCATCTTCAGCATCCCTACATCCCCCCAAGGCACTCCTCATCTCCCCATTGTAAGCCAAACCACCTCAATCTTGACATTACATACTTATCCCAGACCTGACCAAAGAAAGGAGTCTTCCACACGCTTCTTCCTAATGCTGTCTCGTTTGGTCTCGTCACTCCAAACGAAAACTCATCATTTCTATCCATCTTGCAAAATAAATAAATCGACACTCCTTTCACTCCACAGTCTATTAATCACTCCACTCGCCTCCACCTACAACAACACCGCCACCACCAGCTGTCCCACCGTCTCCACCACCATCACCACCACCACCACCACCACTACAGCCACCTCGTTCGTCAGGTTGAGACGGCTGAAGGATGAATAAGACCACCCTTGTCACCCCCTCACCTCTCCCCCCTGCCTCCCTACCCGCCTCCTGTGCCAAGCCTCGTGACCTTTCCGTGGCACTAATGAGAAAGGTCGTCCCTCTCAGTGTGTCCTTAAAACCGTAGTGAAGAGAGAAGTGTGTGTGTGTGTGTGTGTGTGTGTGTGTGTGTGTGTGTGTGTTGCCTTTTTTTTCTCTCTCTCTGTACCGTGATGTGTTACTTTCCTTGCTCCCCTCCTCCTCCTCCTCCTCCTCTTTTTCTCCCCTTTCCCTCCTTCAAGTTCTTAGTAGAGGAAACTTGTAATTAATCACCCCTTTGACCCCTAAAGTCACAACACAGGGCGGCCAAGCAGTGGTGGCGAGGGTCAATGTACTCAACCACACGCCCGTTTTCTCTGACCTCCCTCCTCCGTTTTCTCTCCCCTCTTCCTTTCCCCTCACCTTCCCTTCCTTTTACACTATCACCCACTCCCCTTCCTGCCTTACGCTATCAAAGTTTCATCTCTTTCATTTTATTTATTCTCTCTCTCTCTCTCTCTCTCTCTCTCTCTCTCTCTCTCTCTCTCTCTCTCTCTCTCTCTCTCTCTCTCTCTCTCCTTCCTTTACTTCTTGTTCTTGTTCATGTTGTTATTCTTCTTCTTCCCCTGTTTCTCCTCCTCCTCCTCCTCCTCCTCCTCCTCCTACTTTCTCTTTATCTCCATTTTCCTTATACCACCTCTGTAATATCGTCCTCTTCCTCCTTTCCCTCCTCCTCCTCTTCTCTTCCTCCTCCCCCCTCCTCCTCCTCCTCCTTCTCTCCATCACGTCACTTTCCCCCTCCCCTTCATCACAATTATTACCATTTATCCTGGGCACTATTACACCTACTTCCTGTCTTATTTGCACTATGTAATACCTCACCATCAATTTGTGTTCATCTATCATCACTATTAACCTCCATCAACACCATTTCTCCCCCCTTTACTGTTTCTCCTCTCTACATTTCTCTTCATTACTGTCCTTCGTGTTGCTACCATCTTGCTTCTCTCCTCCTCCCATTATCCTCCTCCCTCCCTTTCGTCACCTTCTTCCCTTCTACTTCTCGCCATTAGTATTTGGGTGTAATGTGACACAACGGAAAGAAAAGGAAAGGAAAGATAGTAAATAATAAAAAAAAAAAGGAGGAGTAAAGTGAAGGAAATAATATCTCCGGTAAACAAAGGACTCGATGTTGTTACGATGAAAAGAATGAAAGATAATTGATGGAAAAGGAAAAATTACTCGTAAGACTCGTGTGGTTCTTGGTGTCCTAGGGGAAAACACTTGTGGTGTGTGTGTGTGTGTGTGTGTGTGTGTGTGTGTGTGTGTGTGTATGTGAGTCACCCGAAGGAGTTGCTGACGAGGCGACTAAGAGTATCCTGGGCTGGCACGGCTCCTGCGGTCACGCCTCGAGTGGAGAGAGAGAGAGAGAGAGAGAGAGAGAGAGAGAGAGAGAGAGAGAGAGAGAGAGAGAGAGAGAGAGAGAGAGAGAGAGAGAGAGAGAGAGAGAGAGAGAGAGAGAGAGAGAGAGAGAGAGAGAGAGAGAGAGAGAGAGAGAGAGAGAGAGAGAGAGAGAGAGAGAGAGAGAGAGAGAGAGAGAGAGAATTGAGTTATAGCACCACAACAGCAAGGTCATATGGCGCCGTCTTGGGTTACATGATAGCGCTACTTCTCCCGCCAAGGAACTGCTATGAGTCATGTTTACACTCGCAACCTTTCCAGAGAGAGAGAGAGAGAGAGAGAGAGAGAGAGAGAGAGAGAGAGAGAGAGAGAGAGCAAACAGACAGATGGGAGACAGAAACAATGGCACAACAATACGTACAAGAAATGCTGAGATTTACAAACACAGGCTAAAAAAAACAGACACAAACAGACACACAAACAGACACAGAAGAAAACGACCTTGTGAGCCGTTGAGGAAGACGCATCGTCATCTGATCGTTGATTGGCTGTTAATTGGACCAATGACGGGGAGGCGACGGGAACAATATTCGTGGACCCTAAGACTGCCTTGCGTGACGCCGTGACGTGCCCCTCACTGCGACGTCGCCGAGGAGAGAGGGAGAGGGAGAGGGGCGAAGACGGGGTGGGGAAGAGACGGGAGTGTAGAGGGAGAGGGAAAAGAGAGGAGACAGGATAGGGAAGAGAGGGGGAGAGAAAGAGAGGGTAGGGTAGATGGAGAGGAAAGAGAAAGGAGAGAAAGAGAATGAACCAGAGGAAAGGAAAGAAAACGAGGGGGAAAGAGAGACGAAAAAAAAAGGAGAGGTGAAAGGAAAAGAGGAGAAGGAATAAAAGAGTGAGAGTGAAAACAGCGAAGAAGGTGAAGGAGAGGAGAAAAGTAAAGATGGGAATAGAGGAAAAATGCGAGGGTGATACGGAGAGAGGGAAAATAATGGAAAAAAAAGCGAAGGAAAATGAGAAGGAGAAAAGAAACAGGAGATTTGAGCGATATGAAACAGAAAAGCAAATAAATGAAAAAAATAGAGAAAGAAGAGAAGAAAGATGAAATAGAAAAAACAGAGAAAGAGATCAAGAGGAGATGAGAGTGTAAGAAAGGAAGGGAAAGGAAGAGGGGAAACCAGAGTGAGAGATGGGAGAGAAAGGAAAGGAGAGGGGAGAGGTAAGAGAGAACAGAAGGGGAGAACATTGAAAGAGAAAAGGAGAAAGGGAAGGAAGATAGGGTGGAGGTGGAGGGAAGAAGGGAGACGAGGGGAGAAGGAGTGAAATAGATGGAAGAGAGGGGAGGGGAAGGAAGGAGTAGATGAGAACAGGTGAGAGAGAGAGAGAGAGAGAGAGAGAGAGAGAGAGAGAGAGAGAGAGAGAGAGAGAGAGAGGAGAGAGAGAGAGAGAGAGAATTCTAGGACTAAACATAAAGAGACAAATGAAAAGAGACAAATACTTTAAGAATCACAGAGGAGGAGGATGACAACATACACACACACACACACACACACACACACACACACACACACACACACACTCCAGCACAAAGACAGGCTAGTAAGTAACACACAACAAAAACAAAACAACAACACAAAAAACGCGCCAACACACACCACCCAACACCACACATCACGAACAAGGAACACGATACACTTCACAGCTCCCTCCACCCACCAGAGCAAGGCAAGCTGAGGGCGGGCCAGGAGACGACAACACGACAACACACCCCGAGACTTGTTTGTTTGCGAAGGACACGAGATCAAGACGAAGGAACAGAAGCCAAGCAGGAGGGAACCCGCAGCACGCAGAATGGAGCACGAGGGAAGCGAGTAACCACAACAAACAGAGCCAATCCACGCAATTATCGGATAAGAGAGAACGGGAACAGGCTGCCAGATGGATGAGAGAGAGAGAGAGAGAGAGAGAGAGAGAGAGAGAGAGAGAGAGAGAGAGAGAGAGAGAGAGAGAGAGAGAGATAGAGAGAGAGACAAGCTAACAAGAGTCACTCAGACAGAAAAAAAACAGACAGACAGATAGACAAAAATCAATGAAGAGAGACAGAGAAACAGAGAAACAAAAGAGTAACGAGTTAACAAGAGCCACCCTACTATCACCTCTTCGTCTCCTCTTCTCCTCCTCCCCCTCCTTCTCCTCTTAGTCCTCGTCCTCGCAAGATTGATAATTGATTAATAGCCTAACGTGGTGCGGGATGACGAAGCTGCTACACCAACGAAAGGACTCACCAGCAGATGTTCTTTGCGCTGAGCTCTCGCCTTCACTCCGCCCTGTGTTGTGATGATCAAATGAGCACCAGGATAAGCAGAAGTAGGATAAGCAGAAGAAGACCGAGGAGGAGGAGCAGGAGGAGGAGGAGGAGGAGGAGGAGGAGGAGGAGGAGGAGGAGGAGGAGGAGGAGGAGGAGGAGGAGGAGAAGGAGTCAGGAGGAGGTCGTATAATGTGGGAAAGGGGAAATAGGGAGATGAAAGTCATGTGTTGAAGGGAAAGGGAGTAAAAAGGGAGAGGAAGAGGATGAAAGGTTGTGAGACTTCATGATGTACGACAGAATACTAACGGAACGCAGGCTGTCTCAGAGGAAGAGGGGAAAAAATGAAAAAAAAAAAAAAAGGAAAACGAAGAGGAGTAATTGGTAGATTTTAAGGTCAGTACAAGTAAAGAAAAGCAGTTGGGAAAATAATGGCACTGGAAAGTAATACAAAATATCGAGAAGTGTTTGAGATGAAAGGAAATTATGAGATAGTTCGTTGGATTAGGTTAGCTTAGGTTAGGTTGAGTTAGGGTAGGTTATGTTATGTTAGGCTGTTAGGTAAGGTTAGGTAAGGTTAAGTTAGGTTAGATTAGACTAAGTTAGGTGTTATGTTAGGCTAAGTTAGGTTGTTAGATAAGGTTAGGTAAGGTTAGGTTAGGTTAGGTTAGACTAAATTAGGTTAGGTAATGTTAGGTTTGTATCACATCATCACCACCTAAACACCAAGCCACGCCCTCCACACGCCCTGCCCTCACCCGCGCCGCCACCCCGCCATCCTACCCGCCTATCCCTTCCCCTCCCCGCCCCGCCAAGTCTTCACGGGCGTACACGTGTAAACTCCTGGTTATGAGGTACTTGGGAATCTCAGTTTTCCCTCGTACATCAGCGTGTCAGCGAAGAATAAATTGTTACCAGATCCTCCTCCTCCTCTCCTCCTCCTCCTCCTCCTCCTCCTCCTCCTCCTCCTCCTCCTCCTCCTCCTTCTCCTTCTTCTTCTTCTTCTCCTACATCATTGCTGTCCACAAAACTGTCTCCCGTCCCTCCTTCCCTCTTTTTTCCTCCCTTCTCGTCCTCCTCCTCTTCCGAAGATGAAGAAGAAGAAGAAAAAGAAGAAGAAGAAGAAGAAGGAAAAGAAAACGACGACGACAACAACAGCAATGAAAAAGAAGAAGAAGAAGAAGAAGAAGAAGAAGAAGAAGAAGAAGAAGAAGAAGAGGAAGAAGAAGAAGAAGAAGAAGAACAGCAACAACAACAACAACATGATGACGATGATGATAACAAAAGTAATCAGGGAGGAGAAGAAGAAGGAAGAGAAGGATGAAAAGAAAGAAGAGAAGAAGAAGAAAAGAAAAAAGTAGAGAAAAAGAAAGATGGAAATAGGAGGATGAAAATATTAGTTGCAGTCTGTGAGAGTAAACGGAAAAGGAGACGTGGGTGAAGAGGAGGAGGAGGAGGAGGAGGAGGAGGAGGAGGAGGGCACACCGGCACTTCAGGAGACATACAAAAAAGTTCCCTCATGTGTTTCTAACGAGGCGCAACACATGTGCTTCTCTCGTAAGACATTTGCACTCTCCCCCCTTAACAAGTCCATTTCCGAAGAAGGCGCAGGCGAAGGGAGGCCAAATGTTCCCTTCCTGTCTCTCCCTTTAATTCTCTCCCTTTCTCTTTTCTGCCTTTTCATTTCTATCTTCCTTTTTTATCATAGTTTTCTTCTTCACTCCTTTGTTTTCGTGTTTGTAATTCTTCTTTTCTTTATTCTCTTTTCGTTCTTACTTTTCTTTCCGTACACTACTGTCTTTTCCTTCCTTTCCTTCTAGTTTCCCTTTCTCTTTTCTTCTCTGCTCTTTACTTTCCCTTCCAAATCTTCCTTCTTTTCTTCCTCACCTCTCATTTATTTCCTTTTCCCGTTCTTCTTTTACCTTTACCTTCCTTCTCTTTAATGCCATGTTATTTTTTCCCTTTCAATCCCTCTACTTTCAACCCTTTCTTTCCTATCCTTTTCTCTCCTTTATTTTTTGCCTCTATACATTTTCTTTATCCTATTAATTACGAAAACTAAATCTTAAATAATTAATGAAAGAAAATACAACAATTATTGTCCCATAGAACTATATAATGGAGGCAGAGAAGGCAAATCACACACACACACACACACACACACACACACACACACACACACACACACCACACACACACACACACACGCACTCTCTCTCTCTCTCTCCTCTCTCTCTCTCTCTCTCTCTCTCTCTCTCTCACGGTGTCCTTGTGGCGCCCTAAAGTTGATCAGCCGCAAAACCGTCCGCAGAGAGGCGCGCCCGTCCCCACGCACCCCGGATTCCGCGGGTGATTGTGGTATGTGAGGGGAAGGGCGCCGGGGAGAGGGGAGAGGAAGAGTCGGGAGGGAGGGGGGGGAGGGAGGGAGGAAGGGGAGAGGGGTTGAGGGTAACTTATGTGAGGTCCCACGAGCGGCGACAAGGGAGGGGAGAGAGAGAGAGAGAGAGAGAGAGAGAGAGAGAGAGAGAGAGAGAGAGAGAGAGAGAGAGAGAGAGAGAGAGAGAGAGAGAGAGAGAGAGGAGAGAGAGAGAGAGAGATTTAAAAGACGGCGAATAGGTTAATAACAGTAAAATAAAATAATAAATGGATAATAAAGAAAAAGAACAAAATAAACATGAGGAAATATTAAAAAAAAAAGGAAAAAAAAAAACACTGACGAGGAGAAAAGCAGCTGAGTTGAGGGGAAACACAAGAGTTGCGATGAAGAAACTTACTTTAATGGCGGTGGGGTGGATGAGAGGGAGAGAGGGAGAGAGGAAGCAGCGGAGAGGAAGGAGGAGGAAGAGGTAAGGGAGAGGAGGAAGGGAAGGGAAAGGGGAAAGGAATGGGGCTAATTTTAAAGGGTAATACCTCACTTAAATTCTCATACGACTTGGCAACACTTTGTTTACACCGTGCAATTTGGCAACACCGCCTGGGTTTGTTTACACTCGCGGTCTTTAAGGAAACAAAAGACGACCAGATGGCGACTGATCCCTTAAACCTGTTGTCTACCTCTCGCGATCCATTCTATTTAGCGACGTAAGGTTGATATTTACTTCACTATCCTAATATTTACTTCACTACCCCAATAACTGCAGGAAGTGGAACAGAAAAGATATATAGAGGAATATAATGCGATGTTTGTCAGGGGTAGGGAAACAAACTAAGATGATTAAGAAAGAAAAGGAGGTAAAAAGTTAAGTAAAAGGTGGTGTTTACTGAAGGGTAGGAAGGAAAAGATAACTGAGATGATGTTGAAGGTATTGAAGGAAAAAGAAAGGTAAATAAAAGATGATGTTTACGAAAAAAAAGAAAAGCAGGAAGGAAAAGATACCGAAGACAGGTAAGGAGGATGAAAGTTAAAGGCAGCAATATTTCCCAACGTCTCTCGAATAATAAATGTTGCCGTGACCGCAAATACTACCACTCTCACTACTACTGTTACGACTAACGCCACCTCCCATAACAATCTATATTTCTAACATTTCTCAAATAACCAAGATGACCAACGATCCCTTCACCGCCACCACCACACCCATTAATATTACGACCACCACCACAGCAAAAAAAAGACGATATTTCTAACATTTTAAAAATAACCACCATTATCTGCACCACAACCACCATTATTACTCTATTACTTCTGCTACCACCGCCACCACCATTACACACCAATCAACACAACTACCACTGCTGATACAACTGCTGCTTCCGTCACCACCACCACAGCTGCCACCACTGCTGCCTACAACTGAAGCAACAACAAGTACAGCCTGGCCACAGTTTCCGCCGTGACAAGCGAGCAATAAGTGGCGCCGTTCCATCGCTGCCTTGCAATGGTTTTCCCTCCCACCGGCCGCTAACTGTCACACTGCGGCGGGCCAAGGAGAGCGAGGCAGTAAACACAACGTTACGGCCTCTTGTAAAGACGAAGGCGACGCTGAAGTGGACGTGACGGAGGCACTAACGAGAGAGAGAGAGAGAGAGAGAGAGAGAGAGAGAGAGAGAGAGAGAGAGAGAGAGAGAGAGAGAGAGAGAAAAGGATATAAAAGAGAGATATATAAGAAAAATAAATCTAAAAACTAGCGAAATTTAAAGAGAGAACCAAGAGAGAGAGAGAGAGAGAGAGAGAGAGAGAGAGAGAGAGAGAGAGAGAGAGAGAGAGAGAGAGAGAGAGAGAGAGAGAGAGAGAGACGCCACTTCTGCAGCCCTTCATCACTCCACAAAACACACCACTACACGCCACAACTGAGCGACGATGAGTAAACACCAACTTTTTAAAAACTCCCTCACAACTCACGCGCCGCTCATTAACACCTGAACGAAGGCTGATCCAACACGCTCACCTGAAGACTGAACGCAAAAGAAACCGGCAACGCTACGCACCTCGCAGGATTCTCAGACAGACTAGTTACGACGCTACGAAAACACGATAGGGAGTTAATACAGAGACGTTCTTTTAACTCTCGCGCCGTGACATCCACTGCTGAGATAAGGTGCGCTAAAGAATACAAAGGAAGGACAAAATATCAGTAGGTTTGTTGATTCTCTTGAGGCTTTTAGTGGTAAGATACTTTAATGTGAAGTAAGAGTGATGTGATGGAAGACAGATGGATAGAGGGACGAAAAGAAAAACAGACAGAAAGATCGTTAGACAACAGTATCAGTTAGACAGATAGATAAACTGATAGATTAAACGACAGATGGATATTTATTGACCACAACAAATGAAAAAATCTAAAGGAGCAGATCATTAAAACGAAAGAAGAACAAAAAGTCACGCAGAGTTTAACTGATGTAGATATCGCCTATTTTTTCATTATTTTCCTCCACTAATGCGTCGTTTAATACACGTGAATGAATATCAATGAACGCAGGTAGTTTGATTCAGCCAGGTGAGTGCATTCCTAAGGCAGCGTCGCGGTGTCACCCTGTGCAAGTTTCCCTCCCTCACTGATCTACTTCAACTTGACGAAGATTTCAAGACAAAGTTCGGTAATAAAGAATAAAAAATAGTGAACAAGTTATAGAAGTTCCAGAGGACGGAGGCGGAGAAGTTCGGGGAGTACTTAGTTAAACTTCTAGAGAGGGGAGGAAGGAGGAGGAAGAGGAAGAGGAGGAAGAATTAAAAAAAAAGGGAATAAAGAAAAATAACAACTAAATATACGTTATTGTGTGTTTGTGTGTGTGTGTGTGTGTGTGTGTGTGTGTGTGTGTGTGTGTGTGTGTGTGTGTGTGTGTGTGTGTGTGTGTGTGTGTGTGTGTGTGTGTGTGTGTGTGTAATGAAACCTGAGGAGTCACACCACCACCACACTCACACTAAGAACACTTTAAGCGAGCTATCGCCACTTGAATGACGCGGAAATGAAGCGACACACAGATGATTTACTACAACACCTGCACCAAACTATAAAACAGATACTACACACTTGTCAGAGAGAGAGAGAGAGAGGAGAGAGAGAGAGAGAGAGAGAGAGTAGACACCGCTGCACCACTTACCTGTTTGCACCTCAGGACACACCACACAGGTAACACACACACAGGTAACACGAAGAGGAGAGTCACGTACCTGAATCACTCGCATGGGCAGGCCTGTCTCCTTGGCCAGCTGCTCCCTGATGTGTCTGGTGGGTTTGGGCGTTTTGTTAAAGGCGTTTTTGAGAATTTCCAGCTGTTTGGCTTTGATGGTGGTTCTGGGGCCGCGCCGTTTAGACCCCTTCTCCTCCTCAGCCACCTGGTGGGAAACGGAGGAAAGGTTAATTGGGAGATTTATAACAAGCCAGCCGTGCTAAATCAGTTCTTGGTATTTGCTTTGGTTTGTGCTATTTTACTCACCCTCTTGTCGTCGTCGTCCTTCCCAGCCTCCAGATCCTCGTCTTCGTCGTCGCCGTCGTCGCGGGAGTTTACGCTTGAGGCCTTGTCGAGGTCGGTGGTTTGTGGGGCCGAGGGCGTGGCGGGCGTGGCCGGTGTGTTGGGGGCGTGCAGGGCGGCGGAGTCTGAGCCCGGAGATTTGAGCGAGGCGTCCCCGGTATCCATAGACTCGATCTCCTCTTCCTCGTCGGACATGACATAAGGGTCGACTGTAATGGAGGCGGGGAGGGTGAGAGACGCCCGCCACACCACATCTTCCCTCCCCACCACTTGCGGTCATTCACACGGCCAAGGCGGTGCGCGAGAACTCGAGGCCAACACACACAGAGGCGCCTCCCCGCGACACTGACACTCTCCGTGGTGACCGCTTTGTTGAAGTCGCGGCAACATTCAGGAGTTCAACAGGTTTGCGGGGAGATGCCTCGTGTGTCACCTCTCCTTCCCTAACTATCTCTATTCTTTATAATTCCATCATGTAATAATTATCGGAGTCAAAGAATTAAAAATAAAAAAAATGAAGACAGAGTTTCAGCCTCGTCCGTACCTGTCAACTTGCCGCTCATGTAGTCTTGCTTGCACACGAACTTGTTCTCCTCGAGGACGTAGAGTTCCTCGCCGGTGGAAAGCTGTTTTCGGCAGACGCAGCAGGTGAAGCACTTGAGGTGGAAGACGCGGTCACGAGCCTTCCTCACCAGGTCCTGCGGCGAGATGCCCTGAAGACACCCCGAGCACTTGGTCCCGAACCGCCTGCAGGAGAAGACACGACAGATTAGTTAGAGCGGGACAGGTGGAGGCGGTGTTGGGGCGCCACCATGCTCGTAGGGGCAGAGCGGCGCCACTCGCAACACGCCTCGCCAATTTAATACAAGGTGGAACGACAATAATAATATGTTCAGGATTGACTATGAGGAACAATACGTTTTGAAGCCTCTGAGATGAGACGACGGCGAAGAAAACACTAAAGAAATTTAATATGAAACACACACACACACACACACACACACAGACAGACAGACAGACACACACACCACACACACACACACACACACACACACACCACCTCTTTATTTATCTTTCATCACCGCGCGGGTGCAGCTCAGTGAAGGCTCTTGCAGCAACACAAATCAAGAAAACCAGGACAGTCGCGGCTAACGCAACACACTGACACCAAACACAGCAGTAAAAATGAGAATTAAAAGAAAGACTCCGCGCCTGACACTTGATCCCTCCGCGCATCAAGTCTATTATAATTTTTTCCTCGTATCAAGTGTATATTTTCCTCCTTTCCCAATTGACATGTATTTTCCTTTCAAACCACCAACATTCTTTTCTCAACCCCCAAGATTACGAAAGCAATAATCTCGCCACACTCAAACACTCACACCACTCACTGCAAGAAAAACTCACGCTGCCCATTACGAAAGATTAAAACAAGCGCGACACGCAAAACAAACACGGCATCACTCGTCCGCATTTTTCTCTCACCCAAGGAATCGTGAAGCGGGAGAGAGACAAGAGTAAGTATCTGGCAGTCATCGACCATCTTGTATTCCTCCGCGCCCCGCCCCGCCCCGCCCCGCCCCGATGCTCCCCCTTTGCTTCGAGCCTCCGGAGAGCACGAGTCCACGCTCCGGTAAAGATGGCTGCGAGTTTAGCTTTACGGGAGTGAGAATACGCGCTCACTGCCACGCGCGATGGTAACTCTTTGACTGCTAATGGGAAAATGATGTACGTTATTTTACTGAATGATTTTAGTGGGAAATGAATAAACTACAAGGCACTACAAGACTTCAGCTTCGTGTAACTTATCATTTGAAATTATAGATTTAAGTTACAGAATGATACTTGTTAATCTGTTAGGGTAACACAGACGATTTTAATGATAAAAAAAAAAGAACGCGATCCCTGCCAATGACACTTCTTCAAAATTAGACGTGAAAATTGCAATACGCCACTTGATTTTTTTTTTAATTCGTGAAGGAAACTGACCCAAGGCACAAAATGAAGGTAAAAAAAAAAGTTCACTAAGTTGTCGTTTAAGAAAACCAGTAATTAAATAAACAACTAAAAAGGAAAAAAATAAAAATAAAAAGAAACTGCACAAATTAACATGAGAAAAAAAAAGTCTGAAATAAACAATCTCTTATTTTTCTCGTGTCCTTGAAAATTACCCTCCAGACTTACGTACAGTACATCACGTGTTGCTGCACATGAACAGCGACAGACAACTTCACAGGACAGAAATAAAGCTACAGGTGTTTAAATACCTTACCCACTCCATCCTTCCTTTTGCTTTAAATTTACAGCAGCGCATTTTGACCTTGAGGAGAAGCCAAGGCAGTGTTAAGATTATATTGATTCTAAAACTTAAAGGGAGATTGGAAAAGAAATATAGTAAGTTGATTTAAAAACGAGGAGTAATGTTAGTTAAATTCAAAGTAGCTTTTTATATACTTTTTTTTATATAAGTGTTAGACTCTAGAGGATTTATAAGGAAGGAACGTCAGTGATAAAAAAAAATAAAAATAAATAAATAAATAAATAAAACAAGCAATCATTATCAAACAAGTAAAATGTCGGAAGGAAACACAAACAAACGTAACTAAATTAAAACGAGATGAAAACACGAAAAAAAACATGAATAACAAAGAAAAAAAAAGTAACGTACAAAAACAAGAATAAGATAGTAACAATAATAAGAAGAAGAAAAAGAGAAAAAGAAAAAAAGACTAAACTATATGTTACAAAAGTAAAGGAGGAGGAGGAGGAGGAAGCGGAGGAGGAGGAGGAGGAGGAGGAGGAGGAGGAGGAGGAGGACAGGTGTAGTTAAGAGGTAGCGCAAAATTCACCCTTTCACCTGCCGTCTTCTGGGGAAACGTAATTACTGATGACGATGAGAGAATAAATGCCCCCAAATGACACGGCGGCAACCCATCACTCCTCCCATCGCCGCTCCTTCTCCTCCTCCTCTTCCTCCTCCTCCCGTCTTCGCCCGTTTCTCCCTCCCACTTCCTCTTATTTTTTCTTCTTTCTTGTACTCTATATTTTTCTTCATAAGGCCTTATTTTCCATTCTGCCGCTCCTCCTTCTCCTCTTCCTCCTCCTCCTCCTACTATTACTTCTATTTCCATTTACGTCTTTATATCTTCTTTTTTCTTTTACTTCACGCGTCTTATTGTTTTGTCTCCAGTATTCCTTCCCCTCCTCCTCCTCTTCCTCCTCCTTCTCCTCCTCCTCCTCCTTTACATTCTACAGCCATCTTCAATCATTATACTGGCTACAAACTGCAAAAAATTATGCCTTTTCATCCTTTTCTTTCTTGCATGTGTTTAAATGCATCTCATACATTGATTTTTTTGGTGTGAGTTGTTGCACGCCGGAGTGAAATGACAAAAAACACTTAAAGGACAGGAAGGCAAATGAAGAGACAGAAACTCATATTGACAGACTTCACTCCGAATTTTCGTGGTTTAGGACCGGAAGCGAGAGAGAGAGAGAGAGAGAGAGAGAGAGAGAGAGAGAGAGAGAGAGAGAGAGAGAGAGAGAGAGAGAGAGAGAGAGAGAGAGAGAGAGAATCAAGAACGGAGATGAAAAAGAAAAGGAAAAGCGGAAAAGCACAATCAGAGAGAGAGAGAGAGAGAGAGAGAGAGAGAGAGCGCCGTGTTCTCCCCCCGGGCGGCAGGTCCCACCACGCGTGTGTGAGACATGCAAATGAGAAAGGTTGCAGGTAATTTTCCCGCTCGCTCCCTGTCTCCTCCCGCTGTAGGCGTGAAGACTGACTTAAGCAGCGCTCCCAAGGAATATATTTTCTTCCCGCCGCTCTCTCCATGTACTTTTAATACGAATATCTGTGTCGGTGCGTGTGTTTGCGTCTCGAGTATGCGGTGGATGATGGAAGGTCGGTGGAGGGAGTGGATGTGTGTTTGTTATTGTTGTTCTCCTTCTTTTTCTTCCATTTCTCGTCATCATCATCATCATCACCTTCATCTTCTTCTTCCTCTTGTTCGTCTTTTCTTCTTGTTTCCCTTTTCTAATTTTGCTAGCTAGTAGTTCAATGTGTATCTGTGTTTTTCTTATTTCCTCCTTCTCCTTCTGCTTTTCCTCCTCTTCTTCCTTCCTTCTTTTTATTCTCGTTTCCTTCTTCTCCTTTTATTTTATTTTCCATCACTTATTTTCTTCAACAGACTACTCTCTCTCTCTCTCTCTCTCTCTCTCTCTCTCTCTCTCTCTCTCTCTCTCTCTCTCCTTAATAACAGGGCCCCAGAAGAAGTAATCAGGCCCCAGCACACAGCTATTGAGGGCACCGCGCGTTCACTAACAAGCGTTCAAGGTCAGTGGGGAAAAAGTAAGAGAAAAAAGAACGAAGGAAAAAAAGATGAGCATCAACTCTTCACTTCCACCACCACCACCACCACCACCACCACCACCACCACCATCACCACCACCACCACCACGTCCTCACTTAACATTTGCAAAAAAAAAAAAAAGAGAGAAAGAAAGAAAAAAAGTGATTGGAACAGAGAGAGAGAGAGAGAGAGAGAGAGAGAGAGAGAGAGAGAGAGAGAGAGAGAGAGAGAGAGAGAGAGAGAGTATGAAGAAAATAATATAGAACAACTGAAAACTCCTCTAACTTCACACACACACACACACACACACACACACACACACACACACACACACACACACACCGAAAAATACGACTCCAAACACAGGAATTACACAAACGAACCTACTATTTTCGAATTATTCCCCTTCATCAGCGGCGCGTCTCCTTACCTACTGCAGAAGTCCGGGAGGGAGGAGGAGGAGGAGGAGGAGGAGGAGGAGGAGGAGGAGGAGGAGGAGGAGGAGGAGGAGGAGGAGAAGGAGGAGGAGGAGGAGGAGGAGGAGGAGGAGGAGAAGGGGGAGGAAGAGGTGGGAGAGGGAGAGGGGAGGGTAGGAGAGGCGTGGCGAGTGACCATTGAGTTTGCTGTCAATACCTCCTCCCGAGCGGTCACCAGGGTAGGTAATGAATGCAAAGTATAGGCTCGCTTACCCCTGCCTCGTCCTACAGCGGCGGCACGGTTATCACTCCTGCTGCACCGCTCCGGGCGTCCAGGGAGAGAGGGGAGAGAGGGGCGGGCTGGGAGGGAAGGGAGGGAAGGGATGGAAGGTAGGGCGAGGAGAGGAAAGGATGTTTAAGAATAAGAAAGGGAAGGAAGGAACAGAAAAAGGATATGAGGGAAGGGACAGGATAGAGGAAAGATAGGATAAGATGAGGAAAGAAATCTGAGAAAGAATAGGGAAGGAAAAGAAAATAATAGGATGAGATAAAGAAAGAAGTCTAAGAAAGGGAAGAGGCAGGAAAAGAAAAAGATAAAACAAGATGAGGAAAGAAGTCTAAGAAAAGGAAGAGGAGGAAAAGGAAAAGACAATACAAGTGAAGTGAGGAAGTGAGAGAAGTTTAAGATGAACGGGAGGGAAGGAAAGCTGATGGGAAAGAGGGAAGGAAAGTCAAGATGGGAGATGTAAGAATAAGAAAGGAAATTAAAGAACGGCAGAGAGAAAATGAGCAGGGGAAGGTTATTGTTGGAATAAGAGATGCGAAGAAAGGAAGGGCGGAGGAGAGAGAAGGAAGGGTCATCGAAAGGAAGGAAGGAAGCGAACGAGAAAATGAAGAATGCAAAATTGAGGAAAGAAACTAAGAAGCACAGATAGAGAAGAGAAATAGAGTGTAAAATAAATAAATAAATAAATAAACATAGGTAAGAAGGGAAACAGAGAGAGACAAATTAAGGAAAACGAGGGAGAAACAAAAATTAGAAAGAAGGAAATACAGTTGAACGGAAGAAGATGAGAGTGAGAGAAAAAAAATCGGATAAAGGCGTGTGAAACGATTGAAGGAATATATGAAGGAGAAGAAATAAAGAGAGGGAAGGAAAAAGAGAATGGAGAGTGAATCGAAGAAAGAAGAAAAGGGAAGAAGACGAATAGTGTGCGAAAGTGAGGGAAGAAGTTAAGAGGGAGAGGGAAGAACGGAAGGGAAGGGAGACGTGAGTGATGAAGAGTAGGGAAAGAAAAACCAACCGGACATAGGAGTAAAGAAATAATTGATTAAAAACGGAAGAAAATGGAAGAAAGGATGGACACTGAGAAGAAAGAAGCAGGATTTGAAGGAACAGGAAGGAAGAGAAGAAGTGAAGAGAGAAGACAGGAAAGAAGAGATACATTATCATTATTATTGTTTACTGTTTTTGATAAGGAATAGGAGGAGGAGGAGGAGGAGGAGGAGAAGGAGAAGAAGGAGGAGGAGGAGAAAGACATGTGTTTAAGGTAAAGACACATAATGACAGGAGATGAAGCAAATAAGAATAAGAAAAGAACATAATAAATAAGAGAGAGACTGACGGTGGACATAAGAAAACAAAACAAAGCATATGATAAAAGAGAAACGTAAATATGAAACTAGAAATACAACAGCCAGACAAAAAAGAAACCTAGGATTAACACGATAAGAAAAAAAAAAAGAAAGATAGAAAATGTAGAAAGCCAGAAATAAAATAAGAAGATAATCCATTTCCCCCCCAAAAAAGAAAACAAAACAAAAACAAGAAAAAAAAAGGAAGAGAAGAAATTAAACCTACGTACCAATCAGTCTAAAAAAAAAAAGAAGAAAAGAAAAAAAGAAACTTAACTCGTACCACCACGATCTGGAACGAAAGACGAACGCTACCACGATAAGAAAAAAAAAAGAAAGAAAAAAAAAGAAGTACAAAAATATAACTTTAATTAACACACAGCAGCACCACGACCAGCACACCACGACCACCACGACCCTCCCAGCCCCATCCAGGCCCCAGGCGACACCAAGAAACCTCTCGTTCCCGCCACACACTTCGCAGAAAATGGAAACACAACGGGCGAAGCAATTTCAACATGTTGCGGGTGGTCTGCTAGGCGGCTCAACCACGCATGCGCACCAGATTTATGCGCCTTGGTATGTTCGCTTCCCTCTCTCTACCTCTGTGTACCTGTCTCTCTCTCCCTCTCCCTCCTTCATCTTTACCTGTATACCTTCACCGTCCTTCCGCTCGGTAATGACAGGTATCAGAAATTCAGGTGCGTGGTCCGGGTTTTAACTCACCTGACGCGGGTCTCTCTGGGGATGTAAATATGCGCTGCGCCATAAAGTCCGTTTCTGTTCTTCGTAGTGGGGAACACGCGCCCTCTCTCGGCGGCTCCCTCGGGACGGCCGTGACGTGCCGCGCTGAATTGAAACCGAGGGATAATACGGGTTTTTCTCAGGGAAGGAAGTGACCCTCGGATATTTACCGCGGAGGTGAAGAAATGAAGAGAAATGATGGTGTAATAAAACACGACCGAATTTCCATAAAGTAGCTGCAGTGTGTGGGTCGCGCGGGGAGATGGATGCACGGCCACGCACGGCACTCCAAGACAGACGTACGTGTTACATACATGGAATTTCATGATCATAAACACAACACCAGGAAATTGTAAGAAAAGTATACACGCGTACATGAGTTGCCGCACGTGATTTTGTTTATTTTATTTTATTTTAGGTCCTCTGTTCTTCTCCCTAGATTTTGTTACCCTTTCTTTTTCATTTTCTTCTTATTTGATCTTGTATAACTTTCTTAGCTTTTGCCTTGTGTTTTCCTCCTCGCCTTCATTCTCATCTTCTTTAATTTTCTCCATTTCTCCTTGGTTCCTTCATCTTCACCTCTTTCCAGGTTCTTTCATGTCCATTTTTCATTCTCCCTATTTTTTTTATTCCATCCTCGCATTCCTTCATGTTCCCCTGTCCTTCATTCCTCCTTCATCTTCCTTAACGTTTCTTCATCGTTCCTTCATCCCATCATCTTTTCCACCTTCTTCATTCCTTCCTTCAAACTGTTCCTTCATCCCCTTTCTCCCTTTTCCCATCTTCATCCTTCTTTCACCCCCATTTTCTACCCAATCCCCATTCCTTCTCCATAGATCCTTCACTCCCAATTTCCCCATTCATTCTTTCTTCATCCCATCACCATCCCTCCACGTACAAACAACACCCAACCGAACAACAACACACAAACGAATAAACAAACCTAACCTAACCCAACCAGTATTGCACAAACCCACAAATTTCCTCATAACCTCAAATTTACCTATCTGTAAATGACCCACCTGGTCTGACCTTTACCCTTTACCCTCCTCCCCCTTCCCTAGCCCTCCCTCCCTGCCATAGAGTACAGGTTAAGGAACTCCCCTCCTCCCACCCTCTCTCCCTCTCACACCCCTTCAGCCTCCCATAGTAAATCACAGGCGGTTACCATAAATACATCACAAGCGACACCACCTACTACACCCCGTCACCTTCGTCTTCATTACCTGAGTGGAAGCGAAGATACGGAGCCTTAGAGTGGGCGGGAGAGAGGGAGAGGGAGAGGGAGAGGGAGAGGGAGACAAGGGTAGGTAGGCAGGACGGAAGGACGGAGAGAGAGGTGTGATAATGCAGAGGAAATAGGAATGAGTTAATATACGATGATGGTGAGGAAATGAGAGACTGAGAATGAGAGAGAGAGAGAGAGAGAGAGAGAGAGAGAGAGAGAGAGAGAGAGAGAGAGAGAGAGAGAGAGAGAGAGAGAGAGAGAGAGAGAGAGAGAGAGAGAGAGAGATGTAGGACTAATAAATAGGAGATACATAAGGGAAAAAAAGTGTAATATCGAAAGAAAGGTACACACACACACACACACACACACACACACACACACACACACTTTTACAGATCCCACAAAACTAAAACCATTACATCATCTATTTTTTCAACCATTTTTTTTCTTCAGAAGGTGAGGAACCAGCTCCCCATCACCCCATCAATCGTGCTGTGCCTGGAGCCCATCCCCCCTACCCATCACACCCCCTCACCCGAACCATCTGCCTTCTATCACCTGCCCCTCTTCCCCATCACATGCCCATCACCTGTCCCTCCCCTCACCCCTCACCCCTCACCTCACCCATCACAACCCCAACCCCCGCCTTCTCCTCCTCCCAATCCTACAATTAACACACCTGCCCCCCTTCCTTAATTGCCCTGCCTCACCTGTCCTGCCCCTCACTCTGAACGCATGATACCCACGCACTCTTATAAAAGAAATGGGTATGTGCGTGTTCTCTCTCTCTCTCTCTCTCTCTCTCTCTCTCTCTCTCTCTCTCTCTCTCTCTCTCTCTCTCTCTCTCTCTCTCTCTCTCTCTCTCTCTCATATCAGCAAACTCAATTTATCTCCTTCCAATATTATCATCAATTATAGTTTTTTCTTTCATCATTTTTGAATTGTTTACTTATTCTATCCTTCATTTCTCTCCTTTACGCTTCCCACTATTATTATATTATTCTATTCTTTCAAAAATCATAAAATATTCTCGCCAATTTTCCCCTTCACTGCTAAAACTAAGCACTACGACCACCACCACCACCACCACAACCATCACCCCTGCCTTATCAACTAGCTCACTTCTCCCCTGCCTTTCCACTTCCAAACAGCCTTCCAGCCAGCCTCCCTCTTCACTCCCTTGCCTCAAAATCGATATTCTCCTAAAATAACAAAAAAGAAAAGCTTACAGAATTTCAAGTCAGTCCCTCACCACAAAACTTATAGTCAACCTCAGCTTAACTCCAAATTCACCCACACCACAACGACCACCACCACCACCACTACCGCCACGACCACACACCACTGCTACCACTACGACTACCTGGCTACCAATCTACTACCTCTACACGCCCTCAAATTTTTCCTACCTCAGCTCTCCCTCTCTCGTCCCCTCCCTTCGTGGTTTTGTCCCTCCCAGACCCTTCCGCCTCGCCCCCCGGCCCTTTCTCCTCTCCCCGCCCTTCCCGGTAGCCTTAAGACCTGCCCCAGTGAGCCTCCCTTACTGGGGGGAGCCTCGGGAGCCTTTCTTTTATCCCACACCTATACCTGGGGGAGAGGGAATGGGAGGAGAGAGGGAGAGAAGGAGGGAGGGATATGAGTTGCTGGTACAGTTTGCCTCTCGCCAGCTTTACCCTCCCTCCTTTCTATAGCTCCGCCTCTCTCTCTCTCTCTCTCTCTCTCTCTCTCTCTCTCTCTCTCTCTCTCTCTCTCTCTCTCTCTCTCTCTACGCGTCCCTCCCCGCCCTCCCGGTCTCGCCAGCGGGAAATACGGGCATGGAAACACCTGGTCGTGAATTATCCAGGTGAGAGGTTTCTGTCATTGAAATTCAGGTGGCGGCCAGTCAGCGCTCGACGTCTGGGCGGCAAGAAGGCAGGCAGCGGCGCGCCCTCAAAATACACAGAAAAAAAGAAAGGTATAAATGCTGTAGTGGACGCGAGGCAGAGGCGTGGTGAGGTGCTGGTTATGAGCTGGAGTGCTGCGTTTTTGTTTAAGTTGTTTTTGCTTATTTGTTTTTATTTTTTAGGATGTTATATTTTAAGTATTACAGGATTTTTTTTTTTTACGTGAGTTAGTGTTTTTTTGTTTTTGTCATTTCATCTATCTGTTTGTGTTTCTATATCTACTCTCTCTCTCTCTCTCTCTCTCTCTCTCTCTCTCTCTGCTTTTCTATCTCATTACTATTATCTTGCTGCTACTATCATAAATACTACTACTACTACTACTACTACTACTACTACTACTACCATGACTACGACTACCACCACACAAGCAGCCACCAAACACAGAAACAACATCCATCACACACACACACACACACACACACACACACACACACACACACACACACACACACACACACACACACACGCACACACACACACACACACGCCCTGACGAGGCTTTCACCACGTCACACCGCCATGGAGGAGGAACACAAAGGGTTTTGATGCCTCGCTGCCGTTCCAAAATACTCCCCAACTGTTACGTCAGTGCGCGTCCGTCCGTTTTGCGTTCACGCCGACAACAACGTGGGAAGAAAACCCTGCGTGGGGGCCGCGTTGAGCTCTTTTGTGATCCTCCGCCGATGCTCAGTTTGCGTGGAGCCTCTAAACCACCGCCACCATCACCGCCGCGACGCGAAGCAGTGCGGCCGGAATGTTTCAGTGCTTCGATGAGTGCGTTGGCTTGCCTTACGTGATGTGTGTGTGTGTGTGTGTGTGTGTGTTGTAATATAACCTCTTTTCTTTGTTGTTTTTCTAATGGTAACTTTTCATATATCTTTTTTTTTTCTAGTTGTCATAGGATACATTAACTATTGTAGGAAATGTGAATATCTCTCCTTTAGTTTGAATAAGATGTTTTCCATATAAGCGATCTGAATGTTTTTTTTTTTTCCTTCGGTTTTTATAAGATGAGATCTAATACAAGTGATATGAATGTTTTCTTCTATTTGTTCCTGTGATATCTATGACTAATATAAGCGATCTAAATGTGTTTCAGTTCCTATATGATCTAATTCCAATGTAAGGGATTTAAATGAACTTTCCTCTGTTGTAATAATTCATGATTCATTGCAAAGGATCTTATGAATTTTTCTTCACTTGGTATAAGTTATAATTATTAATAAGGAATCTGAACACATTTCCTTCGTCGATACAGGCCTGTAATTCTTATAAGCCTCGCGATCTGAATGCTTATTATATGTTGGTTAAAATATTCATAATTTCTACAAAGGTTACTAATCGATATCTTTCAGTTACCATAAGATTCCTGACTCATATTTAAGCAATCTCAACATTTTTTTCCTTCATCGTTCATAACCACGTAAAAAAAAAAAAAAAAAAACTCACTGGCGATCTTGATTCATTATTCTTGTGATGTGTACTGTACAGGTGGCACACATATTATTATAAATTTACTTCCTAAGATCAAACATCATAATTGGCGTCAGGGAATATTTGGGCACTCATCGTTTTCTTTAACTTCCAAACAGAATCGAATTTAAGGCAACACATCATCGGGAAAAAATAAATAAAGGTTGCTAAAGGAAATCATTACCTAACAACCCTATTTTCTTGCCATTTTTCCTCGAATCGCCATGACTAGCTTCCCGAAACACACACACACACACACACACACACACACACACACAGAGAGAGAGAGAGAGAGAGAGAGAGAGAGAGAGAGAGAGAGAGAGAGAGAGAGAGAGAGAGAGAGAGAGAGAGCATCATAAACGACTCCCCGCCCTGTTCCAAACACGTACAAAACAAGACTCAGGGGATTTGTCTTTAAACCTCATGACTGCCAAGTTTGTACCATTTATGTACTGTAGCGAAGAGAGAGAGAGAGAGAGAGAGAGAGAGAGAGAGAGAGAGAGAGAGAGAGAGAGAGAGAGAGAGAGAGAGAGAGAGAGGAGGGAGGGGTGCAAGTGTAAAGGTTTAATTGGAGCCACGCGCCTAGGAAGTTAGGTAATAAAGCCGTTTTAAAGGTGACTAACCCTACGCTCCTGGACTTTAATGCAGCACCACGGCGACACAAGACCGCCGACCCACGCCACGGTATTTTTGCAAGGAAGTCACTAGGGATTCCAAACACCCATAGACCTTCACACTAACTAAAGGTAATGCTAGGGGGAAAGTACCAGCTACAGTATAAGGTGGAGAAAAAACGGGAAGGTAAAATTTTAAATGACACTTTTTTTTTTATGAAGGAAGTTTTAAGGAATTCAAAACAGCAGTGGATTTTCGCGTTAACGATGTGATTAGAGACAACTGGCTGCAGTATATGGATAGAAGAAATACAGCTACACCTATACGCAAACATGAATGATGCCAAACGCACGCAAACTTTTACACCACCTGAAGTACAGACGAAAAACAAACAATAGAAAAGAATAGAAAGAAATAACGTTACAGCTACACCAACACACACACACACCTATGAAAAATTACAAAAAAAGCTTAAGATCACAAGAAAGCAGAACATAACAAGGTACTAGTCGACCTACACAAGACAGCCCCTGACTCTAAACACCATCAGACCCACACACTAGGGCAACCAACAGAGACAGACCTAACAGCAGTATAAGGTAATACGAAGGTGTACTGAGCAGCTGCTGATGATCGAAGGAAGGATATAAGTGTGTGTGTACAATAAGTGGAGGTGGATTGTGAAATGAAAGTATACAAATCGAAGAAAAAAAAAAGAACTATGAACTCAAAATCGAATAGCTATAATGGCAGTAGTAGTAGTAGTAGTAGTAGTAGTAGTAAGTCACCAAACATTCTTTAACAATGCCACACGGGAGAGAAATGCATAAAATAAAACTAAAAAAAACTAAAATTGACATTCATGAGACAAATAAAACAGGAAAATCACCATAATCCATACAAAACGAATACAGTACAATGGACAATGAAACAAAGGAAACAAAAACACGAAGGAGCAATATTTAAACAGTAAAAGAAGAAATAAAACACTTGAAGATAACACAATAATGTATAAAGAAAAAAATGAATAACAAGGCGCAAGGGAAAATGAGGTGTGAAAATTAACATCAAAGAATACGAGAATGGAATGAAATAAAAAAAAAAAATCAGTTAATCATGAGTAAAAATTTAGCACACAAAGGAAAAAAAAAAATGGAGGAAACACTGTGAAGAGGGGAAACTTAAAAAAAAAAAATCGAAAGCACACCATGAAATTATTAAACGTAAATAAAAAAAGGTACTTATGAATAAAAAAAAAAACACACACAAGAGGTAAAAGAGAATAAAACCAGGAAACAGTAGTCACGTAAGGCACATACATAAAAATTAAAGTGATTTGAAGGAGAAGACAAGGTAAGTAACACAGTGGTCCTGTTTACTTGTATAGCAACGCTGCCTAGCTCACCGCCTCGCTCCGCCGCACTGCAATCACACGCGGGTTTGTTTCCTCATAAATTAATACCACTCATCATTATACCGCCACAACTAACTACACTGATGAGGTGCCATTAATAATCACGTCATAATATGCTAATTCGATGATAATGAGCTACGCAGAACGGAAATAATATGTCGAATCTATGTTTTTTTTTTTTTAATTGCTTTACCCCAAAAATTGTTAGTCTGTCCATCTCACCTGTCCTCCTCTCACCTGTGCGACCTTACCTGTTACCTGGTGACTAATTAGGGTTATTGAGGTGAGTGAGGTGTTGGTTGACTTGCTTCCTGACTGACTGTGTGTGTGTGTGTGTGTGTGTGTGTGTGTGTGTGTGTGTGTGTGTGTGTGTGTGTGTGTGTGTGTGTGTGTGTGTGTGTGTGTGTGGGAAGTGAATAAAACTGTCCAGATAATGACTTCACTTTCTACGTGAGTTCGTGCAATGAGTCAAGTTTAAAGTTGCAAACACGAGACGCCTTCACGCTTCACTAAACGCGAGATGAATGAGTCTTGTGAAAACTTTGCTAAGGGGAGATAGAAAAGCAATGATGAAAATGCAACAAAATAAAAGTGTATGTAACTGGGAAGCGTAGAAATTTTACACATATAAAAAAAAATCAAGGTGTAGTGTAGAGAGAGAGAGAGAGAGAGAGAGAGAGAGAGAGAGAGAGAGAGAGAGAGAGAGAGAGAGAGAGAGAGAGAGAGAGAGAGTAAGTATACTAAGCATGTTATCACTAAGCATGTATCATCGATTATAAATAAATAAATAAATGAATGAATACATAAATAACGAATAACAAGCGCGTATATATTAATGCGTAAAACAAAAATACATACATAAAAAAAAAACGAATGTTGAACGGAGGATTATGCAAAACAGCGAGGCACTGATGCGCATAAACAGGACAAAATACACGCACGCACGCAGACACACACACACACACACACACACACACACACACACACACACAACCCAGATATCATAGAGCATACAACCCGCCCACACTCGTATACCCTAAACACCACGGACTTAAAAAAAAAAAAAAAGATATGTGTATATATATATTATAACCCCGTGCATGGAGGGCTGAAGGGGGGATACCAGTGGAAGGGGGGACGTTCTGGTTAAGCCCGAATATGATAATGACCCGCGCTTCACTGGCAATAAATTAGGACGCCCCCTGCCCCCCTCAGCCGCCCGCTACACTTGCTGACGCGAATCCATAAGCGTTTTATAACAAATTCATCTATACATTACCCTCGCGTTACGGCCGCCGCTGGGGAAATTACTATAAAGGATAGGGGGAAAAATATACATGCTCCTATATATTACCAGTACTTTTTTAATACTTTTTTTTATTTTTACTCTTTTTTTTTTATTCCCAGTACCTCGTTTCCCTCTACACACCACCTCCCATGCCTCCTCCTCCCTTACCTCCCCTAGACTTGTACTCCCTCCACCTCCTCCTCCTCCTCCTCCTCCTCCGCCTCTTCCTCCTCCTCCCCTCCTACACCCTGATGGACGCATCCGACACCCTCCCGGCCCAATGTATAAATAAAAAATACATATTTCATACATATAAACATTTTCGGGCGTGATTTCCAACGTCAGATGCAAACCTGTGAGGATAACATTGACGGGGCGCCGTGTGTGTGTGTGTGTGTGTGTGTGTGTGTGTGTGTGTGTGTGTGTGTGTGTGTGTGTGTGTGTGTGTGTGAGAGAGAGAGAGAGAGAGAGAGAGAGAGAGAGAGAGAGAGAGAGAGAGAGAGAGAGAGAGAGAGAGAGAGAGAGAGAGAGAGAGAGAGAGAGAGAGAGAGACGTACCTCAAAATTCACAGCACAAAAGACAAATTCACAAGAAAACACTGCGAAACAAACACAAAGGAAGACAAACACGAAACAAATACGAGAAGGAGGAGGAGGAGGAGGAGGAGGAGGAGGAAGAGGAGGAGGAGGAGGAGGAAGAGGATGACAAGGAGGAAGAGGGAAGCTACATGTGATACCGAGAACAGAATTGAGTTTAAGAAGTCGGAGATTAGAAGTGATAAGATTACCTGACAGAGAGAGAGAGAGAGAGAGAGAGAGAGAGAGAGAGAGAGAGAGAGAGAGAGAGAGAGAGAGAGAGAGAGAGAGAGAGAGAGAGAGAGGTCCAGTAGCTAGTGTCATTAATGATAGTAGTAGTAGTAGTAGTAGTAGTAGTAGTAGAAGTAATAATAATAATAATAATAATAATAATAATAATAATAATAATAATAATAATAATAATAATGATAATAATAAAAACACTCGGTAAACCACAATGACGCAAAAGAAACAAATATATATAGAATTTAAAAAAAGGAAACCTGAACAATATTCTCAAAAAGAAACTTTATCTGCCAGCGGTTACACGTAAAAAATAAAAAAAAAATAATAAATAAAAATAATAATAAAAACCGGAAAAAAAATGTAAGGAAAAAAAGGCAAACTGCAGCAACAATGAAAAAAAATAAAGGAAAAACAAATAAAAACAAGCGAAAAACAGAGAAAACTCATACGCCGTGAAATTTTAAACTTTAAAAAAAATTCTTTCACAAATCGACCGCAACATTGCATCCTGTGTTATCGCGGGGAGAGAGAGAGAGAGAGAGAGAGAGAGAGAGAGAGAGAGAGAGAGAGAGAGAGAGAGAGAGAGAGAGAGAGAGAGAGAGAGAGAGAAAGCAAACAGACAAACGGATTGACAAACGTATAGAAACAAGCATTATTTGTCTTTTTCTTTTTCTTCTTCTTCTCCTTCTTCTTATTATTATTATTATTATTATCATTATCGTCATCATTTTTATTACTGTCATTACCAGTGTCTTTCTTCCTTTCCATCTCTTCACTCCTTATTTCACCGAATACAGAAGCGAAAAAGAAAATGAACTGAAAATAGGAAAGAAAAAAGCAAAGAATAACTTATAATACATCATTACCATTACCACTCACACACAGACACACACACACACACACACACACACACACAGTTGTAAGATAAGGTGTTTGAATGTAGCTTGAATTGCCTCTATTAATGTGTTTAGGTATTAATTGGATATGTTTGTGTGTGTGTGTGTGTGTGTGTGTGTGTGTGTGTGTGTGTGTGTGTGTGTGTGTGTGTGTGTGTGTGTGTGTATGTGCGGCCTTGGCTTTGGTAGGGAGAGCGTCCAGCCGGCAATGCGATTGATGTGTGTATGGCATTGATGTGTGTGTGTGTGTGTGTGTGTGTGTGTGTGTGTGTGTGTGTGTGTGTGTGTGTGTGTATGCTTATTTTATCGTCGCATGATTGGTAACATACACACACACACACACACACACACACACACACACACACACACACACACACACACACACACACACACACACACACACACACACACACACACACACACACACACACACACACACACACAGAGAGAGAGAGAGAGAGAGAGAGAGAGAGAGAGAGAGAGAGAGAGAGAGAGAGAGAGAGAGAGAGAGAGAGAGAGAGAGAGAGAGAGAGAGAGAGAGAGAGAGAGAGAGAGAGAGAGAGAGAGAGAGAGAGAGAGAGAAGCACGTATTTACAAACCCGCATCTGCGTACACACATTTTCGTACAGGTACACACAGGTACACACAGGTACACGCACACAACGCCAATCACTTATCTGAATTATGGCGCGTGTACATCAGGGAGGTAAGCTGACGCACACGTAAAATACACACGACGTACATGAATCACACACACACACACACACACACACACACACACACACACACACACACGGTAGAATTTACATAACTTCACTCTAATCTGATTCACTAAACATTATTATTATTATTACTATTATTATTATTATTATTATTATTATTATTATTATTATTATTATTATTATTATCATTATCACATTATTGAGTTATCATTCATACGATATTCACACGTTCACAACAACAAACATCACCAACGATCAATTAACAACTTTTCCTCGTAGCAAAATAGTCTAGTAAATTCAACACACACACACACACACACACACACACACACACACACACACACGTACACAACATAAAAAGA
>NC_087184.1:2312500-2317500 GCF_035594125.1 Scylla paramamosain
TTCCTTTCCTCACCTTCCTATTTCTATACCAATATTATCTTCTTTTATTCATGCATCTTTTTTATGACATCCTCAATAAGCTTAGTACATATATTTCACTAACCTCCTAAATCGATACGTGGTCTTTGCCTACACGAACTAACACATTTCCTTACCTTATCTATTTACTCCCATATCTATGTTATTATTTTTCTTATTTATGTCTTTTATATCACAACATCCTCAGTAAACTTAGTACATATATTTTACTGACCTTCTAAATCTCCACGTGGTCTTTCCCTACACAAACCAACGCATTTCCTTCCTTTACTTATTCACACCGTATATTTTACCATTCACTCTATATTTCTAACCCGACAATACACAGCTTCCAGTCTTCCGGATCCGATACTGTAATACACGGGCCCACGATGTAGAATATATCGAACTCACGTGAATAATGAACTCGCAGCATTTCACGCCCCACAGCATTTTATTGATCACGATTCGGGCGAGCTGCGGGACCCGTGAAAAATTGACCGTAGATAGAATGGGCGGTGTGGAGGCTGCGGCGACCGTGCGCTGCGGTGCGGTGCGTTGTGGTAAGGTGTGGCCAGGTACGTACTGTTATGGGATGTCTGAGCATTGTAGTAGTGGTGGTGGTAGCAGCAGCAGTAGTAGTAGTAGTAGTAGTACCGGTGATGGTGGTGGTGGTAGTAGTAGTAGTAGTAGTAGTAGTAGTAGTTCTTGTGGTAGTAGCAGTAATAGCAGTAGAAGAATTGTTGTATGTAGTAGTAGTAGTAGTAGTAGTAGTAGTAGCAGCAACAACAACAGCAGCAGTACTGAAAGTATTCATTTTGGTGATGGTGGTGGTGATGGTAGTAGTAGTAGTAGTAGTAGTAGTAGTAGTAGTAGTAGCAGTAGTAGTAGTAGTAGTAGTAGTAGTAGTAGTAGTAGTAGTTGTTGTTGTTGTTGTTGTTGTTGTATTTGTTGTTATAGTAGTAGCAGCAGCAGCAGCACTACCACCACCACCACGACCACCACCACCACCACCACCACCACCAGCAGTAGCAGTAGTAGTAGTAGTAGTAGTAGTAGTAGTAGTAGTAGTAGTAGTAGTAGCAGTAGTAGTAGTTCTGGTAACAGTATTAGTAGTGATAGTAAATGTTTTAGGAGCAGCAGCAGCAGCAGCAACAGCAATATGTAGTCGCAGCAGTGGTGGTGGTGATGGTGGTGGTGGTAGTCGTAGTAGTATTTCACACGAGGCATGAACGAAAGAAGAGAGAGAGAGAGAGAGAGAGAGAGAGAGAGAGAGAGAGAGAGAGAGAGAGAGAGAGAGAGAGAGAGAGAGAGAGAGAGAGAGAGAGAGAGAGAGAGAGAGAGAGAGAGAGAGAGAGAGAAGCAAAGCAGGAAGGAGGATAAGTAGGATAAACGCGATAATGAAGGGGGAGGAGGACGCAGGTTGTGGTTTGAGGTGCAAAGGCAAAGGAGGAGGAGGAGGAGGAGGAGGAGGAGGAGGAAAACGAGGAGGAAAATGTTAAGTATTGGCTTGTAAAATAGCACAAAAACTATCCATTACAAGGCGTGAAGTGGACCCGCAGAAAGCTTACTGCCCCGCCCAACCAGACATTAACTAAGTGAGTCCATTAAACCGATAAAACAGTCTCCCCCATAAATCCTCAAACCACCGACCGACCGACAAACACACCAACAAAACACAAACACACATAATTCTCCAAAAACGTGAGTCTGTTGCTCGTCGCTCGAAAACTTTTCAGCCCCTAACAAATAATAACAAAAAGTAGTGAAAAAAAATAAAAAGTAATGGGAAAGCTTCATGATATACACGCGCAACTTGAGGGAAGGAACCGCTGAGGACACGGCAAGGCACAAAAAGGAAGGATGTTAATGTTAAACACTTGAATCCATGACGGTGTGAGGAAAGGGTATCGATCTTGAGGCGTTACCTTCATCGCCTCTTTTGTTTAAGCGGATCAGGGGAATGAGAGGAGGACAGGCGATGGTCGATCCACACACACACACACACACACACACACACACACACACACACACACACACACGGGGACCCCACAAAACAGCCCCAACTTGAGTGTGAAATTTGGCGTCACGAGAAACATTGTCACGCGTACCAGAAGTTCACTGGATCACGCCGCCCGCTGAGGGAGGGGCGGGAGGGGGCGGGTGGGCGATGGAAGGGGAAGGAGGGCCGCCAGTGGAAGAGAAATACTGCCTGCGGAGTCATGACACGTTAAGGATAATATAGAGAGGGGCGGAGGGGAGGAGGCGTGAAGGGGCCGCAGGATCAGGTACCATGTGAATAAAGACAAACAAACGGGAGGGGATGACTGCTCTTAGGAACTCCATGCTGTGCCAATGCAACTCTCTCTCTCTCTCTCTCTCTCTCTCTCTCTCTCTCTCTCTCTCTCTCTCTCTCTCTCTCTCTCTCTTCATGTGCAGTAGTGTAATCGCTTGCATGGAGGATCATTAATCAACACACACACACACACACACACACACACACACACACACACACACCTATAGCTTCTCTCCGTCATGTGGTAACGCCGCCCTCTCTCTCTCTCTCTCTCTCTCTCTCTCTCTCTCTCTCTCTCTCCATACAATAAGTACGCTCATGTATGCACCTCCTTCCTGATACAATGGTAAATGCGCGCGTGGGCGTGTGTGTGTTTGTGTGTGAGTGCCCAAACAAAATAATTTTTACATTGTAGAAACCATTGCCATTAAAGTCTCATTGTATTAATAAATATTGTGTACGTCGCCCATGAACGTCTGTGTGTGTGTGTGTGTGTGTGTGTGTGTGTGTGTGTGTGTGTGTGTGTGTGTGTGTGTGTGTGTGTAGTAATTTTTCCCGCGGTAGAAACCTGATCTTACGTATGCTTCCGTGTGCTCGTGTCCGTAAAATTTCCGCAGTTTTGGGGGAAGGAAGAAGATCGGGCGGCTTCTGGTTCAGGCTGAATGGGGAAGCCGTAGAGTCCCGCTCTGTAAATCATGGCGAGGGCGGCGGCGGATGGCGGGGGACACAAGGCGGCGGTGGCGGTGGCGGTGGCGGTGGCGGCGGTGGTGGGGCGGCCTCTCACCCATTATACCTCCCGCCCGCCACATCCGTCACCTAAGATGATATTTATATTCACACACACGCACACGCACACATACAAACACACGAGAGGGTACACAATGCCACACATACTAGCACACGCACATGTACTACTTCTTCCTTTCGTCCTGTAACTCCTGTCCCATAAAGAGTTCCCTGCGACACACACACACACACACACACACACACACACACACACACACATACACACACACACACACGTATCTGCTAAAGCTAAGACCGTAAATATTTAACACACGGCACGAAAACAATCCGCAGCACACTTCAGGCGGGAAACACACATTACAAACTCGCATCGACACACCATCACCCACCAGGCACACACACACACACACACACACACACACACACACACACACACACACACACACACACACACACAAATACACTTGCCGGCCGTAAATATACGCTATGCTAAATCTTGAACTGCGGGCGGCGGCGGAGTGAGGCAGGCAGCGCGAGGGAGGACAGGAGGGCGGGAGGGAGGTGCGGTGTAACCTAACATTAGCATAAACATTTGTTAGTCCGCTTGGAAACAATGATATCTCTGTCCTGAGGTACCTCGGCCAGCCGCCAACACCTCCTCCACCTGCTGCTATGTGTTCACGTCGTCCCTCCTCCCTTTACCTGGCGTTCGGCAGGTAATAGGTCGTTTCCTGACCACCAATGCTGTCCAGAACTCTCGGAGGTGCGACGGACCACGAGCAGGGACATGCCTCCTCGGAGGGGCTTCCTTTTTGGGGACGAGGAGTGCAGGAGTGTTGCCTCCATGTGTTAGTGAGGTGATGCTACGCGTGATCTTGCAAAGAATGTCTGCAATTCAGCGTTTGAGAAAGCAAGGAAATATTGTGGATCCTGTGAGGGCTGAGTCAAACACGCCACCCGTGTCCCCAGCAGAGGAGGAACGCGCCCGTCTGATAGCTAAGGTGCGCTGCTCCAGGCACGCGTCAGCTGCGGTCATGAGTGAGCTTCTGGACTGTGGTCGCGAGTGTGAAGCTCCTGCGGCGTCCGGAGTGCAGGCTGCAGGCCAGGCATTGAAGTCCTTCCCGGCGCGGGTTTCCGCTGCTCACTACGACGCTCTGCCACGCCACCTAACATCTGCTGAGGTATTCCCGTCACGCTCACTCCGCACCGTGGCTCGTGCGGGAGTAACCACCTCGTGTGGTTCTTTAGGTCGGTTATTTTATGTGTTTGCACATGAGTGACGAGACAGTGTGAGGGTCGGTGACGGACTAAGCAGGCCGAGGCAGGGCAGCGGGCGGCGCGGGGCAGCGGCGGCAGGCTGTAGCGGGGCAGCAAGAGCAGCACAACAGGTGTTGGTCGCCCCGCCCCGTCATTACCGTCAAAGCTTCACAGCGGTGCGGGATTCGTGACCTGAGCCCATTACGGTGGCCAAGGTGTTGCCGCCGCCGCCAGCAGGAGCCGCGGCCGGCGGGCGCCTGGCCTCGCCTCGCCGCGCGCCGCCCGCCGCCCACCGCCTCGCACTCACCTGAAAAAATCTGGTCTGCAGAAGAGTTTTCCCTCGCGGCTGAAGCACTTGTCGGTGAGGGCACAGCCGCAGTCGGAGCAGCGGACACACTCGGCGTGCCACGTCCTCTCCAGCACCGTCACCAGGAACTTGCCTGTGATGGGCTTCTGGCAGCCGTTACAACACACTATCATCTTGCCTGGTCTCTAACACGGCCGCGCCGCTCGGTGCGAGGACCACAGTTCTCAGCGACAATGTCAAACCGTCGCTCACACAGATATCGAATGTCACGGCGCAGCGCAGCGCAGCACACAACTCCTTCCTAGCGGGCAGTGAGAGGCACACTGTGGAGGGGTGTGAGGGCGGCGGAGGCCACGGCTCTGGGCGGGGCCACGG
>NC_087184.1:2325000-2335000 GCF_035594125.1 Scylla paramamosain
AAGAAGGGAGAATGAGGATGAAAATGATAGGGAACAAAATAAAAGAGAGTAATGGAGGGAAAATGAGGATATCTAAGAGAAAAAAGAAGGAAAGAGGAGGAAAATAAATGGAAGAGGATTTTTTTTTTTTTTTTTTATGTAGGAAGGATACTGGCCAAGGGCAACAAAAATCTAATAAAAAAAATGCCCACTGAAATGCCAGTCCCTTAAAAGGGTCAAAGCAGTGGTCAAAAATTGGTGGATAAGTGTCTTGAAACCTCCCTCTTGAAGGAATTCAAGTCATAGGAAGGTGGAAATACAGAAGCAGGCAAGGAGTTCCAGAGTTTACCAGAGAAAGGGATGAATGATTGAGAATACTGGTTAACTCTTGCGTTAGAGAGGTGGACAGAATAGGGGTGAGAGAAAGAAGAAAGTCTTGTGCAGCGAGGCCGCGGAAGGAGGGGAGGCATGCAGTTAGCAAGATCAGAAGAGCAGTTGGCATGAAAATAGCGGTAGAAGACAGCTAGATATGCAACATTGCGGCGGTGAGAGAGGGGCTGAAGACAGTCAGTTAGAGGAGAGGAGTTGATGAGACGAAAAGCTTTTGATTCCACCCTGTCTAGAACAGCAGTATGAGTGGAACCCCCAGACATGTGAAGCATACTCCATACATGGACGGATAAGGCCCTTGTACAGAGTTAGCAGCTGGGGGGATGAGAAAAACTGGCGGAGACGTCTCAGAACACCTAACTTCATAGAAGCTGTTTTAGCTAGAGATGAGATGTGAAGTTTCCAGTTCAGATTATAAGTAAAGGACAGACCGAGGATGTTCAGTGTAGAAGAGGGGGACAGTTGAGTGTCATTGAAGAAGAGGGGATAGTTGTCTGGAAGATTGTGTCGAGTTGATAGATGGAGGAATTGAGTTTTTGAGGCATTGAACAATACCAAGTTTGCCCTGCCCCAATCAGAAATTTTAGAAAGATCAGAAGTCAGGCGTTCTGTGGCTTCCCTGCGTGATATGTTTACCTCCTGAAGGGTTGGACGTCTATGAAAAGACGATGGAAGGAAACATGATAAAAGATAAAAAGAGAAAAAAAGACGAAAACTATCAAGGTAAGAAGGAAAGGGAGAAAGTAGGAAACAGAGAAAGAAGAAAATATTGAAAAAGATAAGAAAAAAAGGAGGAAAAGAGGGAAAATGAGAGGAAAAGGGAAGAGGAAAGGTGATATGGACTGGAAAAAAAAGTGAGGTGTGAGAAGAGGAAAAAATAAAAGATGGGTGAAATGGGATGGCCAGAGGGAGGGATGGGAATGGAGGGAGGGAAGAGGAAGGAGGGAAGAGGAAGGAGGGAAGAGGAAGGAGAGAAAGATGGATGGATATTAGAGATGAGTCGCAAATGATGGGAGAAAGAAAAACGCAGAAAACTAGGAAAAAAAAATCATAATAGAAATAAAAGGAGCAGAAGGAGGAGGAGGAGGAAAGGAGGAGGAGGAGGAGGAAGAGGAGGAGGAGGAGGAAGAGAGGTAGGCCAATCTCTCTTTGTATCCTAAACCTATAATTACACGTGTTATGTTGACCACTACCACTACCACCACCACCACCCTACCTTACCTCCCCTCCCTCGACACTCCTCCTCCTCCTCCTCTTCCACCTCCTCCTTCCTCAGCGATGATCACAAAAACTCATCCCATTTTCTCTCCAGTGTTGTGAATCTCTCTGCGGTGATTTAAGGTGTGTGTGTGTGTGTGTGTGTGTGTGTGTGTGTGTGTGTGTGTGTGTGTGTGTGTGTGTGTGTGTGTGTGTGTGTGTGTGTTTCTGTGGTCGACATAGTTATATTTCTTTTATTTTACTCTTTCTCTCTCTCTCTCTCTCTCTCTCTCTCTCTCTCTCTCTCTCTCTCTCTCTCTCTCTCTCTCTCTCTCTCTCTCTCTCTCTCTCTCTCTCTCTCTCTCTCTCTCTCTCTCTCTCTAATACATATACGGGAAAACATTAATTAACAAGCATAATTACACCTCTCTCTCTCTCTCTCTCTCTCTCTCTCTCTCTCTCTCTCTCTCTCTCTCTCTCTCTCTCTCTCTCTCTCTCTCTCTCTCTCTCTCTCTCTCTCTCTCTCTCTCAACGTCTTACTGCTATCAGACACACAGACAACACCACCATTACAATGCCCAATTCATTAATCACAGGAGCGCACAGGTGAGGCCAGGTAAGGTGAGGCGGACCATCACACCTGCAAGTAATCACCTCAGCGTACCTTGGCAGTCCCGTAATTTTCGACTCTGGTGTGGGCATAATACTCGTCATTATCACCGTGATTATAATGATCCTGGCGTGTTAATGAGACAAGGTGTGTGTGTGTGTGTGTGTGTGTGTGTGTGTGTGTGTGTGTGTTAAGGCTCTTGTTCTTAAGCGTTATGTTGTTTCATAAGGGGTTTATTCAAAGATTACAAAGATGGTTGGTCTGATACTTATAAATGTTTCTTTCTCATTAATGTTGCAGTATCACATCACTTACATAATAAAAAAAAAAAGATTGAAAACACTATTAGCTTCCATTAGAGCTTCTTTAATCATCACTGGAATCTTGAAAGCTCTGCAAAGCATCACAACAGCCTTCACTAAACCCTTTGAAACTCTTACTGGAATCATGAAAACATCCCTGAAACACCATTAACGTCCACTAAAGCGAACTCTATCTACCATCTTGAAAAAAATAAATAAATAAAATAAAACAACAACAGCTGCTATAACAACTACTAAAACTTGAAAAACTATCACTAGAATCTTGAAAACATCCTTACAAACACCATCGAAACATCACCAGAGGCTGTGCAACTGTGACTAGAATCTTGAAAGCACAGTCAAGGATCTCAACAGCATTTTTCACCAGAGTCTGTAATATTACTACTAGAATAATGAAAGCGTCCTTAAAACACCAACAATTTACACGAAAGTTTGAGGAAAGTAGTGAACAGAAAACGTGGCAAGATTTGAGATAAAACAAAACAAAAAAACATTGACTTTAAATGTTTCTGTTTGATGTTTACTCTCTCTCTCTCTCTCTCTCTCTCTCTCTCTCTCTCTCTCTCTCTCTCTCTCTCTCTCTCTCTCTCTCTCTCTCTCTCTCTCTCTCTCTCTCTCTCTTATCGTTAACTACAATCGCAATCTGGTAGTCTATCAAAGGATGGGCGTGGAAGTGGGTGGGGTGGGTGGAGGTGTGAATGGGGTGGGCGTGAAGGGTGAGGGAAGAGGTGCCTACATTGGGCGGTGAGAGTGGTGCGGAAGAATAAGGAAAGGAAGGCAGAATGGAAGGATGGAAAAGTGGATTGAATGAGAGAGAGAGAGAGAGAGAGAGAGAGAGAGAGAGAGAGAGAGAGAGAGAGAGAGAGAGAGAGAGAGAGAGAGAGAGAGAGAGAGAGAGAGAGAGAGAGAGAGAGAGAGAGAGAGAGAGAGAGAGAGAAGACAGAGAAAGAGAGAGATTTAACAAGTAGAATCGTTTTCCTTTCTCTCTCTCTCTCTCTCTCTCTCTCTCTCTCTCTCTCTCTCTCTCTCTCTCTCTGGCGGGGTCAGGTAAGGCCGCGCCAGTACCCGTGACCTCCTCTCACCTGTAATTATCGGCGGGCCAGCAAGAATATCTGTTTACCTGTCGCAGTGTTGCCAGGTGAGCGTCTTTACCTGTGTGGATTGGACGCTGGTGTTTAGTGTGTGTGTGTGTGTGTGAGAGAGAGAGAGAGAGAGAGAGAGAGAGAGAGAGAGAGAGAGAGAGAGAGAGAGAGAGAGAGAGAGAGAGAGAGAGAGAGAGAGAGAGAGAGAGAGAGAGAGAGAGAGAGAGAGAGAGAGAGAGAGAGAGAGAGACGAGAGAGGCGAGAGACTAGGAGACGCCTGAGGGAAGGAGGAGGACGTACAGAAGGATCGAGGATGAGGAGCAGGAGGAGGAGGAGGAGGAGGAGGAGGAGGAGGAGGAGGAAGAGGAGGAGGGTACCGCAAGACAGACCACAAGACAAGGTTTTTGTACTGCACTGATGGATCGCTTCAAAGGTGCCGCTGGTCACAAAAACACCACTATTCTGCTTGCTCCTCCTCCTCCTCCTCCTCCTCCTCCTCCTCCTCCTCCTGCCCGCGTGGTGCTGATGGTAATAATGATGGTGAGTGGTTTCCTTTAATCTAGTAGTGGTGGTGGTGGTGATATTATTATTATTATTATCATTATTATTATTATTATTATTATTATTATTATTATTATTATTATTATTATTATTATTATTATTATTATCATTGTCTTATTATTATTACTATTATTATTATCATTATTATTATTATTATTATTACTACTACTACTACTACTACTACTACTACTACTACTACTACTACTACTACTACTACTACTACTACTACTACTACTGTTTTCTTCAAAATTATCTTCAACTTGAGCATCATCATGGTAATTATTATCATTTTTTCTATTATGATCATCACCGCAATCATCTAATTTCCTTTTTAATCTATCTCTCTCTCTCTCTCTCTCTCTCTCTCTCTCTCTATATATATATATATATATATATATATATATATATATATATATATATATATATATATATATATATATATATATATATATATATATATATATATATATATATATATATATATATATATATATATATATATATAATTAGCAACCAATAACCTCATAAAGAGAGAGAGAGAGAGAGAGAGAGAGAGAGAGAGAGAGAGAGAGAGAGAGAGAGAGAGAGAGAGAGAGAGAGAGAGAGAGAGAGAGAGAGAGAGAGAGAGAGAGTCTTTAACCACAATTTTTAAAAGAGGACACAGAAGACTTACAAAGTCTAATGAAGTTTGAAGTATTTCTGACAAAAGCTCTTTACTTCTCCTTGATGGGAAAAAAAGAGTTGTAGAAAGAGTAAAGAAAGATAATCAGGAAAGAAGTGAGTCTGCGTACAGAAGAAGAAGAAGAAGAAGGAGAAGAATTAGAGGAATTTTGCAAAAGAAAAGGTACAAAACAAACACACTAAGGTCGCATTTACTGAGCACTGTATCTTGTGGTGCCACGTCTGTCACAGTAACACACTCACCCGAGGACACGAGAACACGGTAAAAAGCCCCGCATTCAGAAACACTTCTGCGCCGAATCTCCATTTCTTTCAAAAGGCTCTACTTGAAGTTCCGCGAGTGTTTAAGGCTGTTTTTTATTGTTCTTGTGACATATTAAGAAGATTTCTACGCTATTAATTGGAGAAAGACGCTTGAGATCCCGGCTAACTATCTTTGTGTCCTTTGAAAATAGTCGTGTTGGAAGAGCAAAGCGCTTCTAAATACGAGTCTAAAACCGATGCTGTCACTCCCTGACTGACCTACGCATTCCTATTTTACTTGAAAACATGCGGCAAATTTACTGTATTCCTCCCATAAGCATCACCTAACTGCACATAAGATACCTGATTATTTTTTATTCGGTTCATACTGCATCTTGTAACTGAGTGGTTTTGTAAAAGGTAGAGCGTTACTTCGTCGCACGTTTCCAGACAGAGGGATCAGGTAATCAGAGTGAGAATATCAATTAGCGGCAGTGTTACCTTACTTCCGTTTCCTCAGTAGGTAGAATTGCAGGTACAGACTTGGTAAAACAGAGTGCAACAGAGTGTAACAGCTGCTAAAATGCTGAACAATTTGCATAACGAATGAGTGTACATAACAATCAAGACATGAGAAGCAAGGAGAAAGTCAAGGTGGGAAGAGATTAGCAAGGAAGTGTTAAAAGGAAACGATAAAGATAATAATAGAAGTTTGCACAAAGAAATAGTCTAATTGAAACGCAAATTGGAATAAAAGAAACATCAGTTTGAGGAAGAAACTTGCACGGACCAGAAAAAAAGTAAAAAAAAAAGCATAAATTGAATGTCACATAAAAAAAAGAAATTAACTTAACGAAATAAAAAGTAGCAAAAAATGAATAAATAAATAAATAGATAAATAAGAGATGGAAGAAAAGTTAATACACAGAGTAATAATAACACAACGCTAAAAGAATTACACAGACAGCTGCTGTTATAAAGACATGCATATATTTCCTTTGTCCGCGCGAGGTGAGGACAAGAGTAATGCGAAACAAGACAATATTCCCTGAAAACAAAGGAAGAAATAAAAAATCACGTGCGATTTGAAGGTTGAATTAGATAAGAGAAAGAAAAGTAAAGTAAGGAAAGAAAAAGTTACATGAATTAGTAATAAGAAAAGGGAAAAACGTTACACACACACACACACACACACACACACACACACACTTATTACTGCCATCTCATAATACCTGGGGAACACCTGGTGAGGGAGGGGAGAGGGGAGAGGGGAGGTTAGGAGCCTTTGTTCGTGGGTAAGTGAGGAGGTGAGGGAAGGTGTGAGGTAAGGAGGGGTGAGGGAGGGGCGAAGGAACGGTGAGGGAGGCGCGTACGAGACAAAAGGATGAAAGAAATGAACGATAGAGTGACAATTAACACTAAGTCAACGGTAAGATAATGAGAGGAAGACAAAAAGCTAAAAGTGAGAAGAAAATTTATGAGGGGAAAAGAAAGGCGATGATGATGACGATGATGATGGTGATGATGATGATGATGATGATGATGATGATGATGATGATGATGATGATGATGATGGTGATGATGTCTGTAGAGGTATATCGGATATGCAAAGTGGTGAGTAAACAGCAAACCGAAGGAAAGGGGAGGGAACGAGGAAGAGGTGAAAATGGTAGCTGTTTTGAAGGAAGATTGTCATGGTGGGTGATGGTGATGGTGGTGGTATTGTTGCTGTTGGTGGCAGTGATGATGTTGATGATGATGATGATGATGATGATGATGATGATGATGATGATGATGATGATGATGATGATGATGGTGATTTCCATGGAAGCCAAGCGACGAATACAGATGACAATGAAAAGGCAAAGAAGAAAATGAGGTTAAAAAAAAAAATAAAGTAAAAAATATTGAAAAAGAACACGCAGGAAGGAGAGAGAGAGAGAGAGAGAGAGAGAGAGAGAGAGAGAGAGGAGAGAGAGGAGAGAGAGAGAGAGAGAGAGAGAGAGAAGGGGGATGAGAATTAGAAGAACGAATATGAAAAGCAGAAAAAAAAGAAAAGTATGATAAAATGGTGCGTGAAGCAAAATAAATCAATAAAGGAGTAAACAAACAATACGAAATTATGCAAAATGAGTAATACGAAAAAAATAAAATAAATAAAAAACTGACAAAAAAGACCCAAAACCACACACAAAAAACAGACAAACAAACAAACAAACAAACAAACAAACAAAACAAACAAATAAATAAAACAAAAAACATAAAAAAATCTCAACAAATGCACACACAACAAAGAACTAACAAACAAACAAACGAACAAACAAAACATCCTAAAAACCACACGGAAGGAAGAGAAAACAAAAAGAAACAAAAGCAACAAAAAGGAAAAAAAAAAGAAAAACGAGAGTAGACACTGAGACAAACACAAACACAGACAAACAAACACGCAGGTAAGAAACACCCAGAAACACACACACACACACACACACTCTCTCTCTCTCTCTCTCTCTCACACACACACTCTCTCTCTCTCTCTCTCTCTCTCTCTCTCTCTAATGGATTTATAGCTAATCCTTGAAACCGCGGAAGGATAATGACAGTACCTCCCCAGATGATCCCCGGGGCTGCTTCCTCTCCCCGGGACGCCAGCTAAGCCCACAGCCTCCTGGGGACAGCTGGGGAGGACACAGGTAGGAGAGGAAAGGGGTAATGCTGCTCCTCATCTTCCTCACGTTCACAGTAAGGATCAGGAGGAAATAGAATATGATGGGAGTATAGAACAAGGTGCGGGAAGGGACGGGATGGAATGGAAATGTAGGAATGGGGTAAGATGGGAGAAACGTAACGAAAGGAAAGTGGAATGGGATGTGCAGGGATAGGAAAAGAATGAAAAAAATGGGGAGGTAGAAATGGGTGATAGGATGAAAATGAGGAAAAGAGAAGAAAACATGCTGAGTAAAGAAATTTGAGTATTTTATCTTATTTTATTTATTTGTTTATTTATTTATTTATTATTTATTTATTTATTTATTTATTTATTTATTTATTTATTTTTTTTTTTTTTTGTATAGGAGGGGCACCAGCCAAGTGCAACAAAACTACAATAAAAAAAAAAAGGCCCACCGAGGTGCCGGTCCCCGAACAGAGTCGAAAGCGGTAGTCAAAAATTACAGGATAAGTGTCTTGAAACCTCCCCTCTTGAAAGAATTCAAGTCAAAGGAAGATGGAAATACAGAAGCAGGCAGGGAGTTCCAGAGTTTACCAGAGAAAGGGATGAATGACTGAGAATGCTGGTTAACTCTTGCATTAGAGAGAGAATAGGGTTGACAGATAGAAGAAAGTCTTGTGGAGCACGGCCGCGGGAGGAGGAGAGGCATGCAGTTAGTAAGGTCAGAAGAGCATGAAAATAGCCGTAGAAGATAGCAAGAGATGCAACATTGCAGCGATAAGAAAGAGGCTGAAGACAGTCAGTTAGTGGAGAGGAGTTGATAAGACGAAAAGCTTTTGATTTCACCCTGGTCATTGAAGAAGAGAGGATAATTGTCTGGAAGGTTGTGTCGAATTGAAAGATGGAGGAATTGAGTTTTTGAAGTATTGAAGTTTGCTCTGCCCCAATCCGAAATTTTAGAAAGATCAGAAGTCAGGCGTTCTGTGGCCTGCCTCCCTGCGTGAACTGTTCACTACCTGAAGGGTTGGATGTCTACGAAAAGACGTGGAAAAGTGCAGGGTGATATCATCAGCGTAGGAGTGGATAGCACAAGAAGTTTGGCTTAGAAGATCATTGATGAATAATAGGAAGAGACTGGGTGACAGGACAGAATCCCGAGGAACACCACTGTTAATAGATTTAGGAGAAGAACAGTGACCATCTACCACAGCAGCAATAGAACGGTCAGAAAGAAAACTTGACATGAAGTTACAGAGTAGAGAACTAGATAAGATAAAGGATAGAATAGAATAGTAGAGGTAGAAACGGGGAAAGATAGAAAGAAAAAAGGGAAAATCAAATGGAAAAAAAAGTGAAGAAAGGAAGAAATATAAGTATAGAATAGGATTAAATAAATGGGTGGAATGGAATGAGAGGAATGGAAATAGGAATAAATGGGAATAGAATAAGGAAAAGAAAAGAAAACAAGTGAGAATAAGGAAGAAATATGATTATAGAACAGGAAAGGATAAGAAGTTAATATAGAATGGGAAATGAAGAAATTAGGTAACACAGGAAAATAAAATAGAAAAAGGGAAAAGGGAAAAGGCTGGAAAATAAGGAAGAAGTGGATAAAAGTATGCAAGTGGAGAGGGAAGGAACAAAACGATAGAAAGAAAAAGTGAGGTGGAATAACAGAACAAAAAAATGGAAAAGGAATAAGGATAAAATGAAAAAAATAAAAAAATATATAAAAAGATAAGAGAAAAAGAGGAAGACATAGAATTGGAGAAAGGATGGGATAGTGAAAAATAAGGACAACAATGAAGAATGTATATATGAGAAAGGACAGGATAAAAAAAGGGAAAACAAAAGCAAAACATGGAAGAACAGGAATGGGATAAAGAAAAGGAGAGAAAAAAATGACAAGAAAAGGAAGATAGAAAAAATGCGAAGAAGAGAGACTAAAAAGGAAGATGTAGAAGGAGTAACAGAAAACAGCAGATAAAGTAGGAAGGGAAAGAAAGGGGAAAGGGAAAAAAATAATAAAAAATAAGAGGATAAAACCAAGTAAACAAGGGAGATGAAATAAGATAAGATAAAGGAGAGAAGTACAATGCAAAGAGAAATGGAGGAGAGAAACAGAATGAGGAAAAGAAGGGAAATTAAAACAATGAGAAGAGGAGGAGAGATGGAATGGAATGAAATAAGGGAAAGAAAAAGATGAGAAATTACAAACAGGGAGGGATAAGAATAAAGTGGAAAAAAAGAATAGGGTAACAATGGA
>NC_087184.1:2340000-2342500 GCF_035594125.1 Scylla paramamosain
CGATGCGCGGAGGGCGGGTCGTCAAGGTCGTCAGAAGTCGTGCCGCCTCTTGCTGTGGTTTGTCAGGTGCAACTCCCGCCTTATTATGCTCGTTAAGTTGTTCAAAAGGTCGTTAAAACACCTGCCGGATTATTTGGTCTCTTCCGGGGCATTAATACGACTACCGTGATCGTCTGGAGGCTTGGCGAGCTGTTCTGCTTCTTAGTGGAAGTCATTTTTCTAAACTGTGGTCGTTTTTGGGCAGTTTAAGGCTAATTTATCATAGTTAAGTATTTTCTTTTGCTCAGATTTTTGTATTTTAGTTTATTTTTTTTATGAAAGTATCTGAGCAAAGTAAAATTTATTCGAATTTATGAAGGTTGTTCTTACGAAGCTGAAGTCGTGTTGTTCGTGTCGTTGTTTGTCGTGTGTTCCATAGAGGTCGTTTTCGATAAATAAGGTCAACTTTAGACAGTTACAGGCAGGAGTTACATTCAATGAAAGGTTTTCTTGCATCATTCAGGTTGATATGGTGCTGCTTAGATTTACATGACCAACACTTTTCTCCTTTTTGAGATTAAGATGAGTTTAGGACTACAAGAAGCACATTTATAAGTCTTGATGACAATCTGGACTAGCTAGAGGCCGTCTTATTGGTCGTACTGTCTTACACGAGTCTTATTCCAAAAGTCGTCGCTTTATTCAAATTTTACACATAAATCTTCCGCTACCTTGATCAGATCTGTCTATAATCTTGAGCTTCTCTTTGTTTTCTCTCTCTCAGCAAGCAGCGACGACCTCCCCAAGGTGTTTTATAGTCGTAGGGAGAGCTCACGACGACTCCAGGGGCTGAGGTATGAGGGAAAGGCAAGGATATGTCGTGCATGCTGGGTACGACCTTCAGATTGGCCTTTATGACACAGTGGTAATGGTGGTGGTGGTGGTGGTGGTGGTCGTGGGGGTGGTGGTGGTGACGGTGGTGTTCAAATGAGTCAGTAATTTTTCATGGGATTTTTTTTCTTTCCTTTTCTTTTTCACCTTTTTCTTCACATTCCTCATTTTTTCTGTTTTTTTTTCTTTCTTTCAGTTTCTTGTCTTGTACCTTGAGTTTTTTTTTTATTTTTTATTCGTCTTTATTGGATCTAAGTTTTTTCTTCTTCTTTTTCTTCTTTTCCTTCTTCTTTCTTGCTTCGTTCGTCTCTCTCTCTCTCTCTCTCTCTCTCTCTCTCTCTCTCTCTCTCTCTCTCTCTCTCTCTCTCTCTCTCTCTCTTCCTTCTCTGTCTTCATTTGTCTGTTTTTCTTATTGTTGTTATTCTATTTTCCTTTCCATATACATTCTTTTCAAATTCTTTTCTTTACACTTTTTCCTTCCTCTGTTTTATCACATTTTCTCCCTATTCTTCTTATCGACATTTATTTTCTCCTTCACTGAGACGGAAAAAAAAAGATATACGAAGAATGGAAAGAGAGAAAGAAAGAAAGAAAGATAACATGCTTTGCTCTCTCTCTCTCTCTCTCTCTCTCTCTCTCTCTCTCTCTCTCTCTCTCTCTCACACACACACACACACACACACACACACACACACACGACTTCCTTTCCTCCAATTCTTCTTCTCCTTCACCACCACCACCACCACCATCTCCTCCTCCTCCTCCTCCTCCTCCTCCTCCTCCTCCTCCTCCTCCTCCTCCTCTTCCTCCTCATAAAGTTCGCCTACTTTCTGTAACTTGTCATCATTAACCTGCCAACTGTCATGCAACACTGGGCCATCATGCATTGGTGTGTGTGTGTGTGTGTGTGTGTGTGTGTGTGTGTGTGTGTGTGTGTGTGTGTGTGTGTGCTTGCTTAAGGTGATAAATAGAGCACATTTTTTTTTCTCTTGTCTTTCTTGTTTTATTTTCTTATTTATCAACATTTATTTATTTCTCCCATTTCGCGTCAATGGATTAACTAAAAATCTCTTAACACGAAAAGAAAAAGAAAAGGTGGATGAAAAAGAAAGAAATAAAGTGAAGAAGTAGAAAGAAATACAAAAGTGACGTTATATATATTTTTTTTTCTTAGTGTGTCATTCGCTTTCCTTCTTCCTTCCTTCCTCCCTCTCCTCATCTTCATTTGCTCCTTATCTCCTTCATCTCTTTTATCCATTATGTCATTCTTCTTCCTTATCTCATCTTCATACATCTACTTACATCATTCATATTTCCCTTCTCCTTCCTTTCGTCTGTTTCCCTCCCTCCCCCCTTTATCCTTCATTTCCTTCGCCTTCTCTATTATCTCCCTTTCCTCCATCCATTCTTCGTTTTCTTCTCATTTTACTTTATCTATTCTTCTTTCTTCCTTCTCTTTTCTCTCCCCAGACTTTCTTTTTCTTCCCTTCTTTCCGTCTCTTCATCCTTCCTATTACTTATCTCCTTCTTCTCCTTTCTTCTATTCATCCTTCATTTCTTCTTCCTTCTCTTCCATCCTTTTCTTCCTCCCTTCTTTCTTTCTCTTTACTTCTTCCTTCCTTCTTCCTTC
>NC_087184.1:2357500-2360000 GCF_035594125.1 Scylla paramamosain
CTCTCTCTCTCTCTCTCTCTCTCTCTCTCTCTCTCTCTTTCGCCTTTAGCTTACTGGTTCACCTCCTTTTAAAGTATCGCGTTAATATTAAGAGTGGGATTAGTTCTCATTTATCGTTCATTTAACCATCGTAAACTGTCTGGAGGGTGATTACATTCTAGAATTGTCTGGTTAGTCAGCTAGTCAGTTAGTGAGTGAGTCAGCTAGTGAGTCAGTCAGTTAGTGAGTCAGAGTGCGTGAGTGAGTGAGTGAGAGAGTGAGGGAGTGAGTGAGTGAGTGAGTCAGTCAGTTAGTCGATTTGTTATAGCTAATCAGTGTGTGTGTGTGTGTGTGTGTGTGTGTGTGTGTGTGTGTGTGTGTGTTGAGCGTGGGGATAGTTATTGCTAGTTGTCATAATCTCACTACTGAAATCACACGAAAGTAAATATTCTATCTACCCTTCCCTTCCCTCTCTCTCTCTCTCTCTCTCTCTCTCTCTCTCTCTCTCTCTCTCTCTCTCTCCTTCTTTCCTTCCCTCCAGCCTTCCTTTCCCTACAACTTTTCTTCCCTCACTCCCTCAAACCTCAATCCTTCCTGTTCCCTTTTCCTTTTCTTTTCCTCTTTTTTTTTGCCTTCCACTTCTTTTTATCCTTCATTATTTCATCCCTACTTTTCTTCTTCATTCTAGACACCTTTCTCTCTCTCTCTCTCTCTCTCTCTCTCTCTCTCTCTCTCTCTCTCTCTCTCTCTCTCTCTCTCTCTCTCTCTCTCTCTCTCTCTCTCTCTCTCTCTCTCTCCATCTTCCTCACTAGTCTGCTTCTCATATTCCTTTCCTTTCTCCTTCCATTTATTCATCTTTCCTCCTTCCTGCCTTCCTCTCTCTACACCATCTTTACAAAACCTTGCTTCCTCCATCATCCTTCCCTTTCTCCTTCCTTTCCTTCTTTCTCCCTTCATCAGTCCATCCCTTTTTTTCACCTCTCCATTATTACATTACCTTCACTCCCTCCACAGTTCAACTACACACCCCTCCTACCCCACCCCTCGCTCCTCCCATACCCCGCTCCCGGCCCTCCGTCACCCGTCACATCTGCACATTTCAGCTCAGATCACCTGCCGAGCTGCAAGGCCAAAAGTTACGCTAAATTCAAGGGAAAAGCCCCGCTAAGTTATGGGAAAGTGATGTTAAGGGCGAATTTCTTACTTGTCATTTGGAGTAATTTCATCCTTACGGTTATTACTTTTTTTTTTTCGATGCTGCATTTTTATTTTTTTTTTAGTTTATTTAAAATGTTGCATATTTTTTTTTATTTCATTTATTATTTTTTTTTTGGGGGGTTTCTCATCTTAGTATTTTCTATTTGTGCTAGCCAGGTGTTGAACAGGGTAATTAGTTGCGCAGCCAGTTACAGGTAGATAAATCTTATTAATACCTGGCGACACCTGAGAATGTGTAGGGAGGTGTAATAAGTTTTGGGCGGGGGAAGCATAAACTACCAATTTCCTCCCATTGTTTAGGCATAATTAGACAGGTATGCCGATAAATCAAGGTGTGTGTGTGTGTGTGTGTGTGTGTGTGTGTGTGTGTGTGTGTGTGTGTGTGTGTGTGATTATTTATAAGTATGAACAATATGAGTGCTTGGAAGTCATCTATATATTGTCAAGTTGATATACTACATTCTCCCCCTCTCTCTCTCTCTCTCTCTCTCTCTCTCTCTCTCTCTCTCTCTCTCTCTCTCTCTCTCTCTCTCTCTCTCTCTCTCTCTCTCTCTCTCTCTCTCATGTACGTACCATATAATATTCATCATAACTCATGTGTGTGTGTGTGTGTGTGTGTGTGTGTGTGTGTGTGTGTGTGTGTGGGGTGGGGGAGGGGGATTGTTGTTGTTGTTGTTGTTGTTGTTGTTGTTGTTGTTGTTGTTGTTGAGGCAGCAGTGTTCGAGAGTGAAGCAACAAGAAGGTGAGGGACGGAGGGAAGGTAGAGCAGGAGGAAAGAAGGGTTGGCAAGAACGAAAAAATGAGATGAGGAGAAAATGATTTTAGAAATAATAATAGTTGTAGTAGAAGTAATAACAATAATAATAATAATAATAATAATAATAATAATAATAATAATAATAATAATAATAATAATGATAATAATGAGTAGTTCCTAAATGGTATGAAGATACTGATAGTACTGTTCAAAAAGAGAAGCATTAGTAATGATGATAATAATAATAATAATAAAAATAATAATAATAATAATAATAATAATAATAATAATAATAATATCAGCAGTAACAATAACCACATTTCACAATTCAATTTTGTACTTGATTTCACACAGTCTCTCTAAGGGACTGGCATTCCCAGAGGGCTCCTTTTTCAGGTGTGTTGCCCTTGGCCAGAATCTGTCACACACGAAACAACAACAACAACAACAACAGTTACAACAACAACAACATTAATCATATTACTATTAGTGTTGTTCCTGTTGTTGTTGCTACTACTACTACTTCTACTATCACAACTACTACTA
>NC_087184.1:2365000-2375000 GCF_035594125.1 Scylla paramamosain
ATCATCATCAGTAGTAGTAGTAGTAGTAGTAGTAGTAGTAGTAGTAGTAGTAGCAGTAGTAAAAAGTAATAACGCGGTTAACAAAAAAATGCATTCCTCTCTAAACACACACACACACACACACACACACACACACCTCAAGAAATAAGTGTGTGTGGCGGATTAGGTGGGCTGTAGTAGGTGGAGAGATGAGGACATGGGTGGGTTCAGTAGATGAGTAGGTGGGAACGTACAGGAGAGGGAGAGGAGAAGAGAGGGTGGGCAGGGAGACAGGGTGAGGAGGGATGGAGCGGGAAGGTGGTGGGCCCGTGCAACTCCAAGACGCAGTAAATCAGGGAGTGAAGCCTCGTGAGACAATAGCGGTGACAGTCACAAAAAAAAAGGAACAAGAATGGGGCAGAACCTATGGTCGCCCGGCTGGTCTGGCCTGGTCGGGACTCGGGCTGGGCAGGAACGCCGACCCGCGGAGGGAAAAAATAAAACGTAATATAACATTTTTTCTACTTACCTACCTATGAGAGAGAGAGAGAGAGAGAGAGAGAGAGAGAGAGAGAGAGAGAGAGAGAGAGAGAGAGAGAGAGAGAGAGAGAGAGAGAGAGAGAGAGAGAGAGAGAGAGAGAAGCTGACTTATCACACTCATGCAGCTAATTAACCTCTTTACCTGTCTTTTTACAACATACCTGACCTTCCTTCCACACAATCGTCCACACCTAATCCACATCCTCCAACACATGGCTCAAAAGAACATTACAGTGGAGGAGGAGGAGGAGGAGGAGGAGGACGAAGAGGAGGAGGAGGACAAAGAGGAGAAGACGTGACGGTAGCATCAAACATCATCAGTAACGCAAGGAACCTTCTCGTTATCTCACACGTCCACGGAGAGCGAGAGCGAGAGCGAGAGAGAGAGAGAGAGAGAGAGAGAGAGAGAGAGAGAGAGAGAGAGAGAGAGAGAGAGAGAGAGAGAGCGCAACCTTGAGGAGGGGTTTGGTATGAGTATGTGGGCAGGCCTGTGGGTTGAGGCGAGGCGGGGATGAGGGTAGGCTGGGCAGCAGGAATGAGGAAGGCCAGACAAAGGAAGGCATCACAGGTTGACATGGGTAGGGTTGGGGGAAACTAGGGTAGGCACTGAGAGGCTGAGAAAAGGCGAAGCAGGCAGGCGGGAAGGCAAGGCAAGTAGGTAGACAGGGCGTGTGCAGGGCAGAGGCTGAAGCAAGATAGGAAAACTGAGTGGTTGAGGACGAGGCAGGGTGGTGAGGCAGGGAGAAGCTGGGATAGTGGGATAGGCAGGGGATGCTGACGGATGCTGGGGTAAAGAGAGGGGTAGCTGTGGGATGCTGGGGAGGCTGGAGGAGGCAGGTAGGGCTGGGGAACAGACTAAGACAAAGCCCGGGCCGGTCCATCCATCAGGGCGCCTGCAGGAGGTCCGGCGCGCCCGTCTGGCCCGCCTCGCCCTGGCAGTTCATATATTAGCTCCCCGCCGGTCAACTGCCCACCAGCGGGAGGCGAGGCGCCGTGCCGAGTTACCCGGCCGACCCTCTGCCACTCGGACGCTCGGTTACGAAGGAAACTTGAAAAATAACAAGGGACGCCCACGCCCAGGTCACCCACGTGAGGCTGACGGCGGCGCAAAACCCGAGGGAGTCATTCTCCTCCACATCTCTTCTATTAATTCCAGTAGGGTGAGTAAGGAAGGTGGAGGCGGGGTGAAGGTGCGGGCTGGTGCGTGGTGTGGGGGAGGCAGGGTGAGGGCGGGGGTCAGGCAGGGCCGGCGGCGCGGCAGGGGGTCCTCCTAGATGGATGGCGCCTTCAGCTGTGTTCCCCAGCTGGGAGATGCAGAAGACACGAAAACAGAATGTTGTGAATCACTCATTGTAAACGATGGTCGGCCTCTAAGATCCCCGGTGAAGACTCCGCGGCTTTCATTACGTTTATTGCCGGCCGGGCGTCGGTGTTGGGGCCACGCTAACAGGACGCGGTACACACGATTAGTTACTCACCGCAGCCCGGATTTATACCCTCCATGCACCCGCCAGCATGAGCCGCGGCTGGGGTGTGGGAGCGGGGCGAGGAGCCGAAACCAGGGGCGCGGCGCATCTTCTTCAGGGTGTCACTGCTGTGGGGAGGGAGTCCTTGACGCAGAGGGGGGCGTGGGACCCCCGAGGGAGAGGCGACACAGCGGGCGGGTGTCACTGAAGCAGCTCCCCCTGGTCCAGCTGGGTAACACGGGAGCCTCGCCTCCATTAGCTCAAGTACTTGAGTCTCGCCCGCCTAGACTCCACGCCTCCTCCTCTCCCTCCTCCCCCGCCAGGCCCGCCTCACGCCGCGCCCCGCACCACGTCGCCGGCCAGACAAAGGCGGCGGCTTCCTATCACGATGACAAGATCCTTAGCGTATCTGGCCGTGTCAACAAACAGAGAGTAGCAGGGAAGGGGGAGGCGCGGAAGAGGTTATTGTGCAACAGGATTCCGTGGGACGCCTGTGTCACCTCTGCGGTCAGCCCCCCGCGGGCGAGGTCTCCAGGTGAGGGCTGCTTCGGGCGGCGTCGTATGATCCGCCGCAAGTGGATGCAGGAGTGAGGCGCCCCCCAAGGAGACCCCCTGTGAGGCCCCCAGGTCGCCCTCTCACCAGCTGCCCCCGGCCACGCCATGTGGCCGTCCCCGCCCCACCCCGCCCCGCCCCGCCCCGACCTGAGCTACGCCGCAGCTGTCCCCGCGCCGCCCCGCCGCCCATCGATCCCGAGCTGCACCGCGGCCTGCAACTCCGCCATCACCTCGCCGCCGCCAGTTAAAGTCATCCATAAAGCGAGGGCGAGGAATGCGGGAGTGGTGTTTGAGGTGGCGGGAACAAAGGGCGGCGGGGCGCCTCCCACCGGGGCAGCGCCGGGCCCGCGACGCCCAGGTAGAAAAAAGAAGAATTATGTGTCACTAGCGAGTCTATCACCCCCGTCCAGTCCATTTGCTGCTGGCCGTGACCACAGGCGGTGTTTTATGCCGGGCCGCGAGACGGGAGGTGTTTCCAAATATTTACGGCCGTATTTTAACGATTATGACCGCGGGGGTCATGTCCGCCGCGGCCACGCTCGCCCAGTAGGGTTGGGCGTCACTCCGGACTCATCTCACGCCGGTCACTGTTTTATTTTTCCAGCCCGTGATAATCAAGACGCCGCGGACCGCTTGCACTGGGCAGCGGGCGGCGGGCGGGGCGTTGTGGCTGGAGCGGCGGCGGCGGCCTCGCTCTCCGCCCACAACATTTTTATCTGGCGTTGAGTGCACGCCCGACAGCCACCTTGGGAATGTGAGCATTTTACGAGCGTGTAGGACGGCGGCGGCACACCGGGCGGCGCAGGGGGGATGACGGTTCCCCAGAGCGATGGACAAGAGCCCCCGGCCGCTACTCCCAGGGGAACCTTGCTCCCCTGGGCTCTCCGGGGCCTGAAACGACACGGGGGACATCCACACCCACTACCGTGTGTTGGAGGGACACGCATGACACGCACGCCGAGCCGCACGCCCCCCACGCCACCCTAGCACCCCGCCCCACCAGCACCCCGCCTCCCAGCACCTCCGCCAGGGAGAGAAGGGTCGTGATGGTCGTTGTCGTCAGTCAGAAAAGAAGAAAGTTTAGCCTCAAGTTACTGATCAAGAAACCCACGAAAAAATCTCTCTCTCTCTCTCTCTCTCTCTCTCTCTCTCTCTCTCTCTCTCTCTCTCTCTCACGCGCACATCCTCGCGGCGTGCTCTCTCCCTCCCTCACGCACCTCACCCACTAAACACATGCAAACTGATAGACGTAAATAAACACATATATATTACATCGAACACAATAGTAATACATTTTATCGATCATCATAGTGTAATTTAAAGAGGTGCTTAAATGAGGCCAAGTCATATACGTCAGACGCACAGGTGAATGCGCCGGGCCAGGTAGACTGTTCTCATTCTGGGCCCGCAGCGGGGGGCGCCGGAGGAAGAGGAGGAGGAGAAAGAGGAAGAGGAGGAAGAGGAGAAGGAGGAGGAAAGGTGATGACCAGCAGCTGAGGGAATGAAGAAGCACGAATAACGAAGGAGATTAAAGGAGGAGCAAAAGAAGGCAGAAGAATATAAAGAAAAGGAAAATAAAGAACAGAGAAATGCGCATTACCAAACAAGAAAATTCGAAAAAATATGTAGAAAACAGTAAAGAAAAGATGCTGTAAGGAAATAATGAGTAATAAAATAATAACGACAAAAAAACAGGAAACATTAGTTAAAAAATTGAGAATGATGACATGAAAATATACGAGGGGATAGATAAATAGATTATACAGAGAGAGAGAGAGAGAGAGAGAGAGAGAGAGAGAGAGAGAGAGAGAGAGAGAGAGAGAGAGAGAGAGAGAGAGAGAGAGAGAGAATGTGTAGATAGATACATAAACGAGTAAATAGTAGACAGATAGATAGATAAACGGAGAGATAGACAGACAGATGGACAGATGAATAAAGAGATACATACATACATACATACATACATACATACATACATACATAAATACATATACATACATTAGACATACACAGCTAAATAAATGAAAGGATAATTCACACCTATTTTTTTCCCACGTTCAAGAAACACCATGAAAACTTCTCTTCTTTCCCTTCCTCCTTTCCTTCCCTCCCTACTTTCCTCCCATTCCTCCACGCTAGTCTCCCTCCTCTCCCCTCCTCTCTCCCTAACTCCATCCTTCCACGCAAGTCCCTCTTCCATCCATCCTCTTCTCCCATCTCTCCTCTCCATACTTCCCTCCTTTCTTTCTTTCTTCCTTCCTTCCCTCTTTCCATTTCTTTATCCTACATTTCTTCTCTCATTCCTTCTCTCCCTCTTTCACTCCTTCCATGTTCCTCTTCCTGTCTTCTCTCCTTCCCCTCCTTCCCTTCCTTCTGCCCTCCATCCTCGCCCTCCTTTCCCTTCATCTTCCTCCTCCCGTTCCTCCACGCCACCCTCCATTCGTCCCTCCCTCTCTCTCTCTCATCTATATCCCATCCCTCCACCCCGCACCTTCCCTGCCCTTCCCTTCAGTGGACAGAAAGGAAGGGCAGGGGGTCTGGGTCACTTTCTACAGTCCAAGTGAAATAACCTGTCGGACGCACGCCCTCCACGTGTCAATCTTCTTGCACCGTCAGTCACCGCCGCTCAGTCACTCCTACGACCACCCCGCGGCTCCCTCCTCAGTCACTTCCGTCCTTCACCAGTCAGTCACCACTCGCTACTCGACACTCGCCAGTCAGGGTATGTGTGTGATCTGGTTCATTGTCCTTCATAGTGATTCCTATATTATTTTCTCTTTTTCTTTCGCTCTTTTTCTCTCTTTATTTATTTATTCATGTCTTCATTTATCGACATATTTATTTTGATGTGTAGTTGTTGTAGTAGTAGTAGTAGTAGTAGTAGTAGTAGTAGTAGTAGTAGTAGTAGTAGTAGTAGTATAGTAGTAGAAATAAAAATAGATATAAAAAACTAAGAATATACAATCAGAGAACGTAAGAACTAAAGTTTAAATAAAAACTAAGTAGCATCTAATGAATTAAGCTTATGTACTGAATCACTTGCAGCTGAACATTGCACAAAATTAAAGCGAAGTTAAAAATCAATTGTGTGTGTGTGTGTGTGTGTGTGTGTGTGTGTGTGTGTGTGTGTGTGTGTGTGTGTGTGTGTGTGTGTGTGTGTGTGTGTGTGTGTGTGTGTGTGTGAGAGCATTCTTTCATCTGACTCTTTTTATCCAAGTTTATTTTTCATTCGTCATTTCTATTCGGTTTCTCAATTTCTTTCTTTTTCTTCGTCATATCCAGTTTCAGTCACTCAGTCAGTCAGAAACTTTATACCAGCGGTTTAGTTTCACATCAACAATCAGTCACTCATTCTCTCAGTCACTCATTCTCTCAGTCACTCACTCATCGTAATCTATCTACCACTTATTCAACTCCATTCGTTAAGAAATCCGGGCAGTCTACTAGTCATTCGTCCCTACATAATATAAGCCAATCAGTCAGTCAGTTAGTCAGTCAGTCAGTCAGTCAGTCAGTCAATCGATTATTCATTTAACCATTTAGTCTGCCAGTCAGTCATCTCTGCATAATACAAGCCAGTCAGTCAGTCAACCATATAGAGTCAGTCAATCTGGCAGACAGGCATCCAGTCAGTCAGTCAGTCATTAAACCAGTCAGTCTACCAACCATTCATCTCTGCACCCACAAACCAGTCATTCAACGAACTATTAAGCCAGAGTCTATCCGTCAGTCAGTCCATCATCAGTCACTCACCTCCACACCCACTAAGGCTGACACCTAATCGTCAAACCAGTCACTCATTCACCTCCACAACCACTAAGCCAGTCAGTCAGTCAGCCAGTAAGCCAGTGCACCAAACCATCAGTGATCAGGGACCCCAGTAACACTTCATTCACTCCGCCAGGCTTCACTAAGTTTCTAAAGGGTAATGCATAAGATATTACTCACTTAAAGTCAAATATGAATAATTAGTAGAAAGACAAGCACGAGAGAGAGAGAGAGAGAGAGAGAGAGAGAGAGAGAGAGAGAGAGAGAGAGAGAGAGAGAGAGAGAGAGAGAGAGAGAGAGAGAGAGAGAGAGAGAGAGAGAGAGAGAGAGAGAGAGAGAGAGAGAGAAAGAAATTAAAAGAAAACAATGGAAAAGAAAGGAAAAAAGTATGGAAGAGAATGGAGACAAAATGGAAAGAAGGAAAAAAAAGGAGATAAAAAAACGAAGGAAAAGAAGAGGAAAACGATGCAACACATAAGAATATGAGAGGAAAATATATGATGAATAACAAAGGAAGAAAGAGACAGCAGAAATGTAAACAAAAAGAAGGAGGAGGAAAAAGAAGACGGAATAAGCAGTTGTTTTTTTTTGTCTGTGTGTGCGTATGTGCGTGCGTGCCTTGATCACAGGTAGCACAGGTAGTAGGTAACAAGGAGACTCCTGCTCACCTGCTATTTTTAAAGACCCACGCCACCAACCTTGCTTTATTTAGAGTCTATAAACACTTTTTAATCACTACTTCCGTCCACCCGCTCCTTAATTAAACCAGGTGAAGGTGTGTGTTTACCTGCTGATTACCTGCCGTATACGTGCTTCGTCAGGTAGGAGAGGTGGCGCAGGTGCTGAGACAACCTATCTGAGAGGAGAGCGAGGGGAACATGCGGATTTCTACGTGTAATTTAGCGTACCTGAGGGGACGAGGGAGCAGGGAGGGAGGGGAGGGGAGAGGGGAGGGAAGGGAAGGATGGAGGGAGGAATGAAATGTGTGGGGAGTTGAGAGGGTTGAGGGTTCCGGTAGTGGTGGTGGTGGTGGTGGTGGTGAAAATGAGTGATAATGTGCGTTGATGAAGGAAAAGTGGATTGTACTGAAATGGTGACGACTGAAAAGAGGAACGGATGTGAAAGTGGAAGTGGAAGGGAAATTTTTATATGAAGTAAGGAGTTTGATGAAATGAATGCACTAAAGAAAGTGAAAAAAAAAATAAATAAATAAAAAAAAAAAAAAAAAAAAAAAAAAATATATATATATATATATATATATATATATATATATATATATATATATATATATATATATATATATATATATATATATATATATATATATATATATATATATATATATATATATATATATATAACAGGTGATGGAGAATACAAATATAAAAAAAAGGCAAAAAAAATAAAATGAACGAAAAAAAACAATAATTCATAAAAAAATATATAAAGAAAAAAGAAATAAAAAAAAAACAGACTAAAAAAGACATCAAATTTCACGCTCCGATTAAAGTAACAAAGTACTCCACCACCACCACCACCACCACCACCACCACCAACACAACCACCACCACCACCACCACCACCACCACCACCTCCGATTATCCCTCAATTACACACGGGAAAAAAAAGTACAAGAAAAAAAGAAAAAAAGAGGAAAATAATAGCTTTTTCACACAACACAAGACAGAGACGAGGACAGAAAGGAACCCAATCAAGTTTCACGTCTCAACTGAAAAAGGTCATTATAACAAAGTACTCCAGGATTCCTTTACTCTTTACTAATTACAATAAAAGAAAGGATCACTGCCCCTCCCCCACTCCCCCACGCCGCCCCCCCTCCCACGTCCCTCATTTCCTCCCGCCCCTCAGACTTGAAAAATGAACTTAAAACTTAAATGATTCTTCTCTTCTGACATTTTCTTCCAAGTGGTGAGTTGATCTTATCTTTCGTCCTCTCTCTTTTCTCTTTCTCTCTTTCTTTCTCTCCCTCTCCCTCTCTCCCTCAGGTGTCACTCTCACTCATTACGAAGACGTTGCCATCTCTCTCTCTCTCTCTCTCTCTCTCTCTCTCTCTCTCTCTCTCTCTCTCTCTCTCTCTCTCTCTCTCTCTCTCTCTCTCTCTCTCTCTCTTCTTCTTCTTCTTCTTCTTCTTCTTCTTCTTCTTCTCCTTCTTCTTCTTCTACCCCTTCTTTCTTCTTCCTCTTATTCACCTTCCATTCTTTAATTTTCCCGTCCCTTCCTTTCATTCTCTTCCTAAACTTTCAATTTTCACCATATTTTCAACAGGTTTTGCTAAAGTGGAGTTTACGTTTCTTTGCAATTAACTGTCAGTGAGTGAGTGAGTGTGTGAGTGATTGTGTGAATGAGTGAGTGAGTGAGCGAGTGATGTACCCCTAACTCCCTCCCACTCACACACACTTACTCACACACACACACACACACACACACACACACACACACACACGTTTATCTCTGTTCATGCTCTTTTTTCATTTTAATTTCTCCTTTTCTCACATTTTGACCCCTCTCTTCCTTTTCTTTAATTCTCAGCTGCTTGTCTTTTCTCCCCTCCAATCCCCCCACCTCTCTCTCTCTCTCTCTCTCTCTCTCTCTCTCTCTCTCTCTCTCTCTCTCTCTCTCTCTCTCTCTCTCTCTCTCTCTCTCTCTCTCTCTCTCTCTCTCCCTCCTCAGTGAGTGACAGAACGAGGGTTGCTCTCAGACACATGAAGATTGCTAAGGGAGAGAGAGGTGGGGAGACCCGCCCCCACCTCCCTTCCTCTCCCTCCAACCCAGGTGCGAGACGGAGAGAGAGAGAGAGAGAGAGAGAGAGAGAGAGAGAGAGAGAGAGAGAGAGAGAGAGAGAGAGAGAGAGAGAGAGAGAGAGAGAGAGAGAGAGAGAGAGAGAGTCACACCTATAATAGTACGTAAAGAGTGAAATGATGATGATGATGATGATGATGATGATGGAGACGACGACGATGATGATAATGATACTACTACTACTACTACTACTACTAGTACTACTACTATTAACAGTAGTAGTAGTAGTAGTAGTAGTAGTAGTAGTAGTAGTAGTAACAGTAGTAGTAGTAGTAGTAGTAGTAGTAGTAGTAGTAGTAGTAGTAGTAATAATGATGATGATAATAATAATAATAATAATAATAATAATAATAATAATAACAATAATAATAATAACAACAACAACAACAACAACAATAATAATAATAAAGGCAAGCAATGCACCACCAGAAAGCACCAGAAGCAAAACAAGAACAAAGACATAAATGCTGCAAGCAAAACAAAATGAAGCACAACAAACACAACGCCGACAAGAAAAAAAAAAAAAAAAAAACTGAGAACACTTAACAAAACCATTCATAATTCACTATAAGGGCAACCAGCCTTCATAATGACCTTGAGAGAGAGAGAGAGAGAGAGAGAGAGAGAGAGAGAGAGAGAGAGAGAGAGAGAGAGAGAGAGAGAGAGAACAAGTACAACGAGTCAGTCAGTCAGTCAACCACACAGTCATTCCCTTAGTTAGCCAGTCAGTCATTCAGTCAATCATCCAGCCAGTCTATCAGTTAACTAGTTAGATTGTCAGTCAACTTATCATTCGTTCAGCCTGCCAGTCAATCAGTTAATTGGATAGTCAGTCAGTCAGTCAGCCAGCCAGCCATACAATTAGTCGGCTA
>NC_087184.1:2385000-2387500 GCF_035594125.1 Scylla paramamosain
TTTTTCTTTGCGCTTCTCGTTATTGCGTTTAATTTAGCTTAATGTCTTGCTCTGCTGCTGCTGCGTTTTCTCCCTCCCACTATGGTTTCTTTGTGCTCTCCCTCCTTTACGCACTGCACGCATTCATCTACGCTACGTGAGATCTAAGTGCTAAGGGTAATGGTGGAAATGAGCAGGAGGGAGCATCAGGTACGTTATCTTCCTAAAAAGTGAAAATTTGACGTTATTATTTTTTTCCCTCCCGAGTCCTGCTACGTGTTTAGTGTTCCAGCAGGTGTTCTGTTCCAGGTGCTCCACGTTTCGCTGGCCAGGTGTTCCTTCTGAACCTGAACGCTTGCTTTCCTTCGCCTTTTCCTTCTTCCTTCCTGCGCTTCGTTGATTTCCTACATTATTTTTTTTTCTTCCTGTGTGTACGAGAGTTATGTATGCATGTGTGTGTGTGTGTGTGTGTGTGTGTGTGTGTGTGTGTGTGTGTGTGTGTGTGTGTGTGTGTGTGTGTGTGTGTGTGTGTGTGTGTTGACAGGCTGGCGGGGTTAGTTACTATGAAATTCCATGAATATTAAGAGCCGACAGCGAGCAGCAGCTTGGCTATATCGAAGGTTGAATAAGTCACCACGCCGTGATTACCTTGCGTGGATCTCATTAGCTCGGCTCAGGTGTGTGGACAGGTAAGGTCATCTTGTTCTCTCCCTCCCCTTTGTTAACTCTTCCTCACCTGGTCTCGGGGATTAATAAAGAAGAGGCAAATTTGGAAAAAGGGAAGAAAAGGCACCGCACCGTTTTGCCGCCACGGCCATCACCAAAAATTTCCTTCTTAAAAAAGCTGTAAGTAAAAGTCATTAAATAAACCTACTTTACCTCATTTCCTGAGTAATTACTTAATGAGGATATATTAAATTCCAATCAAGAGGCAAGGCTTAATTACCTCACCTCCAAGGGAGAAAATGGATGTTGAGTGATTACTAAACATGCAATTAGCGAGCCTCGTAACTCAGGTAAGACGAGCACACCTGTATCTCACCGGATGCTGTGAAATATTACGAGTGGAAGCTGCGTGCATCTCATTAATGCCGCAGATAAACTGAGCCGCAAGTGGAGGCATTTTCAAAGGCTTCCTCAGGCCGGGAACTCCCTCCCGCCGCGCAAAGTTTATGACGGATGCTAATTGTTTCGGACACAATAACGAATACGCTTTATTTTTCGGTAATTAATTAGTAGTTTGCTTTGTGGGTTTAAGTTATGATTGAATATTCATCAGGAATTTCACCTGACACTCATCACTCCAGTCTGCAGCGCGCCACTCTTTTTGTTGCGCCGGCTGGAGCACTGGGGGGTATTACTAATTATTAATTGTTATTAGTAATTATCCAGTCAGCGCTTTACATCTGACTGACAGCCAACATATGAAAACAATACATTTTTCATTTAACTCTATCCACAATTTCTCTCTCTCTCTCTCTCTCTCTCTCTCTCTCTCTCTCTCTCTCTCTCTCTCTCTCTCTCTTTCATCCACACAGCTCCACCCTGACCAAATATCTCCTGCAAACAGGTAAACCATCTCATTTTTTCCACCCACGCCACCACCACTACCACCACCACCACCACCACCACTCTCCCTCCTCCTCCTCCTCTCCAGCGAACCCTTCCTGACTCTGACCATCACTCACTCTCTCCCTCGCCCGCGCCGCATCCTTCCCTGTCAGGCTTTTGTAAACACTTCATTTTTTTATTCATGTATCGCGGGGGTGTGAAGTCGTTCGTGAGCGCAGGTCGTTAGAGGCGGGAGCGCGGTGGTCGTGCTGTAATCCTCTGGCGTTCCCTAACGACCTGGAGCTGTTAAGGACCACGCCTAATTGTTTCTTCTTCTGCAGGTAAAGTTGAGGGACGGGCCTGGGTCACGGAAGGCAGGCCGGCTGTGTTGAAAAAGAAAAAGAGTGAGGCTTGGCTTGACTGGGAGTAGTTTATCCTTCACATATTTCACCACCCGTTTTCTATTACGCTGCCGGGTTGCCTACGGGGAGGAAAACGGAACGCACCTGTCATGTCAGTGTATATAAAGAAAACGTAACTTTACTCTTTAAATAAAAAAATAAAATAAATAAAGAAAATTCTTTTGACTAATACAATTGATACCGGATAAGAGAGAAACACGCACAGGAGAGAGAAAGAGAGATAAGGAACCAGCAGGAATCAGTGAGATGAATGAGACTGAAGTGAGAGAGACGAGTGAGAGAGATACCGGGTTACGAGGGGGCGGACGCGAGGGGGCACTAAGATAAAGCGAACGCCACCGCCACCTTACACACTCGCCAAAGCTACTCGCAAAAATCTTCCACGAGTCTTGATTACTTGCTGATAAGAACCTTACCTATATGTTAATGAGCCGGGAGGGAGAGGTGAGCTTCCCTAGGTGTCAGCGTTCACTATTAGTAGGCGAAAGAGGATAATTTGTCGAGCTCTTGTTGGTTTGTGTTGGCACGTCACTCGTCGGGATCTTGAA
>NC_087184.1:2390000-2400000 GCF_035594125.1 Scylla paramamosain
CATAACAACAACAACAATAACCATAACAACAACAATAATAACAGCAATAACACAATAACGGTACTAAAAAAGAAACTATAATGAACACTCTAAGGAGGAAAATAATAAAATCCTGGCTAAATTCTGGGTTGAGACGAAATGACTTCCTGCTTTTCCCTCACACATTTACTCATCACCTCTGCCTTCCCTTCGTCCACCCCTCCTTCACCCCCCATGCCACCTCAACTCCACCTCTCATCCACCTCCTCCAAGCCTCCATCCCTCCTCCCACACACCTGTTTTACCTGTTAATTACTCTTTCTTCCTCTAAATCACCTGTTACATTGTTATTTCCCTCCTTTTTCATCTTTTTTACCAATTAGATTCTTGTACAGTTCCTTACATTCACCTGTCTTATCTGTTAATTACTCTTTTCTCCACTAAGTCACCTATTACATTATTATTATTATTATTATTTCTTTCCTTTTTCATCTTTTTTTTTTACGTATTAAATCTTTCTACAGTTCCTCACATTTCCTCACTCACGTATTCTCACCTCATTTCATCCCTCCCTCACTTCTAAGTCATCACCTCACTCACCTTAACAATTTAACAGGTAACTGAAAGAAATGAACCTAAAATGGTGATCCGAGAAAACAGGAGGAGGAAAATATGAAAAGGAAATAACAGGAAAAAAAAAACATGACATTTTTCTTTTCCCACATTTCATTCGCCCGCGCTTACTCACGTATACTCAGTCACTCATCTCCCCTCTCCCTAACTCATTCCACTCATCATTTCCTCACTCATTTCACCTTCCGTTACTCATCATTACAAGCAAGGAAGCGCATTAAAAAGAAAAAAAAAGGAAAAAAAGAATAAGGAAAACAAGCAAGCGAAGACAGAAGGGGAGGAAGTGAGGGGAAGGGGAGAGGGGAAGAGGTGAGGGGAAGTAAGGGCTGATTCTTCCTCACTCCATCGAAGAGGATAAACTTCAGGTAAGTAGTGGAGTTTGAAATGTGGAGTAGGGAGTGGTGGAGGTGAAGGAAGGTGTAGAGGTAAGGGTGAGCGTGGTGAGGGAAGGGAAGTGGCCGTATGGGGGAGGGACGGGTGGAGTGAGGGAGGGAGAGGGGGAAGACAAGTAGGGAGAGAAAATGAGAGCAGGAAAATTTAGGTAAACAAAGATGTTGTTACTGAACGCATAATTCCGTTGTTGTTGTTGTTGTTGTTGTTGTTGTTGTTGTTGTTGTTGTTGTTGTTGTTGTTGTTGTTGTTGTTGTTGTTGTTGCTGTTGCTGTTGTTATTGTTGTTGTTGTTGCTGTTGCTGTTGTTGGTATTGTCATTCTACCATTATTGTTATTATTCTTGTTATTTTCCAGCTAGTACCAATTAATACCCTGAAAGATTTGTTTTATTACGTCGCATTTCTATTTATCAGTTTGATGTAACTAATTACCTGTTTCTATCTTTATTCATGGCCTATTATATATTAAAGCATTTGAATACTTTTTTCATTACTCATTTTCCTTATTAGTAATTCATGTCCATTTAACATCACAGAGGAAATTCATTAATGATTCAAACAATCTTTACTTGTTAGTCTTTGTCTTTCCTCGTACACATTATTGCAGTGGTAGTAGTAGTAGTAGTAGTAGTAGTAGTAGTAGTAGTCGCAGTAGTAGTGGTAGTACTCGCAGTAGTAGTGGTAGTAGTAGTAGTAGTAGTCGCAGTAGTCGCAGTAGTAGTGGTAGTAGTAGTAGTAGTAGTAGTAGTCGCAGTAGTAGTGGTAGTAGTAGTAGTAGTAGTAGTAGTAGTAGTAGTGGTAGTAGTAGTAGTAGCAGTAGTAGTGGTAGTACTGGTAGTAGTGGTAGTAGTAGTAGTAGTAGTAGTAGTAGTAGTAAAAACAGTGGTGCTAGGAGTAGTAATAATGGTAGTATCTCTCTCTCTCTCTCTCTCTCTCTCTCTCTCTCTCTCTCTCTCTCTCTCTCTCTCTCTCTCTCTCTCTCTCTCTCTCTCTCTCTCTCTCACGTACGCCAGCAGCACAGGTGTTCTCCTGCAGGCACGTACGGACCATAAAAGTTACGGCAGAGTGAAGCAAGCACCACCACCACCACCACCACCACCACCACCACCACCACCACCACCATCACCACCACCACTGCCACCACCACCACCACCACTACCACAAGCACCACCATCGAAACCAATATCATAACCACGTCTATCATCACCGCCACCACCACCATCGTCATTATCCTCATCATGACCACTACTACTAATTTTACTATCATAATCACAAATTACAATAGCGACAACAACAACAACAACAACAACAACAACAACAACAACAACAACAACAATTAAAACAAAGGAAAATTATGATTGCAAAAAGTTATTCTTACATTAAAAAAATAGTAAACACACACACACACACACACACACACACACACACACACACACACACACACACAAAGGATGTGACCTCCTCCTCCTCCTTCTTCCCTCCCCCCTCCTCCTCCTCTTCCTCCTCCTCCTCCTCCTCCTCTTCTTCTTGGTTTCCACGTTTACTTGCAACATTTAAGCGCACAGTCATTGCGCGGTGTGTGTGTGTGTGTGTGTGTGTGTGTGTGTGTGTGTGTGTGTGTGTGTGTGTGTGTGTGTGTGTGTGTGTGTGTGTGTGTGTGTGTGTGTGTGTGTGATTCGCCATTATTAGCTTTCTTGGCCTACAATATGATTCTTGATGTCACGAAAGGTCAACACACACACACGTACATACATACACACACACACACACACACACACACACACACACACACACACACACACACACACACACACACACACACACACAATGTTCTATATCCATCCATCCATCCATCTCTCTACCCATCCAGCTATCTGTCTATCTATGCGTCTGTCTTTCTACCTGTCTATTTATCAATCCATATATTCATCTGTCTATCTAGTATATATATTTATCTATCGATCTGGGTATTTATAAATCAATCTATATAAAATACATTCTCTATCAGTGTATTTATATATTCATACTTTTATAAGCGTACATCGTATCATGTATATAAGTATGTATGTATGCACTATGTATATATAATTTGTATATATAGACGTGTATCTACCCACCTAGCCACTTACCAGTAATTTACATATTTATTAACCTGTCTATTTATTTATCTATCTACCTAACAGTGCATCTATCATTCTATTTATCTACTTACTTATCCATTTATCTATCCATGTATCTATGCATCTAGCTATCTATTATGTATCTATGTATCTATAGGCGCGCATACCTATGGCCGTGATGTGTCAATGCAGGCATGTATCTATGTATTAATCTGTTTGGAGTGCGAGAGTAGCCAAACAAAGGAGGCGGGACCACCACCACTAAAACAACGACCGCCGCCAAAACATTGATGAGTTAATAAATATTTACACACACACCACTCACACTCCACGACTTACGACACACACACACACACACACACTTTTTTTTTTCCTTTTATAAAACTAATAATAAAAATCCTACACTGAGATAGAAAAAAAATAGGTAGCATGAAATGTTATGCTTTTCAGAGAGAGAGAGAGAGAGAGAGAGAGAGAGAGAGAGAGAGAGAGAGAGAGAGAGAGAGAGAGAGAGAGAGAGAGAGAGAGAGAGAGACGGAACCATAAAGCAAACCAGTCAAATAACACCAATAATACTGGTACAAACGGAGCTGGGATGGAAATAACCGCAAAACGAGAAGCAATTTTTTCCGCCCAAACTCAGAAGACGATGAAAGAGAGAGAGAGAGAGAGAGAGAGAGAGAGAGAGAGAGAGAGAGAGAGAGAGAGAGAGAGAGAGAGAGAGAGAGAAAAGAAGGCTGGGCGGAGGGAAGGTGCGACTCTAAATCCTTAAATATGACTTCATTTCCGATTCCCTTGAGGTCTGAAAGTCGACGATCAGATGATGTTAGGCGCCGCTGACTTAGATGAGAGAGAGAGAGAGAGAGAGAGAGAGAGAGAGAGAGAGAGAGAGAGAGAGAGAGAGAGAGAGAGAGAGAGAGAGAGAGAGAGAGAGAGAGAGAGTTTTATAAAGCAATTTGTGGCACCCTCATCACAATTTAACGCCCGAAACTCCCTCTTCGCGCTCCCACCCTCACCTGATCTAATCAAACCCCAGGTACGAGAGAGAGAGAGAGAGAGAGAGAGAGAGAGAGAGAGAGAGAGAGAGAGAGAGAGAGAGAGAGAGAGAGAGAGAGAGAGAGAGAGAGAGAGAGAGAGAGAAAGAAAGAAAGAAAGAAAGAAAGAAAGAAAGAAAGAAAGAAAGAAAAAGAGAGAGAGAGAGAGAGAGAGAGAGAGAGAGAGAGAGAGAGAGAGAGAGAGAGAGAGAGAGAGAGAGAGAGAGAGAGAAAGAAAGAAAGAAAGAAAGAAAGAAAGAAAGAAAGAAAGAAAGAAAGAAAGAAAGAGAGAGAGAGAGAGAGAGAGAGAGAGAGAGAGAGAGAGAGAGAGAGAGAGAGAGAGAGAGAGAGAGAGAGAGAAATATCATCAGTCATACTTGAATAAGCTCCCCTTTAAACGGATTTTAAATTTCTAGTTTGTATTTTTTATTATTATTATTTACTGGTCTTCTCGACTCGTTAGTTAAAGAGGATTATTTTCTTGTTTTCTTATCCAGTTTCTTTACTTTTTTTTTTGTCCCGTCTCACACTAATATTTTTTCTTGATTTATCTATATTTTTATCTATGTTATCTTCATGCTATCTAACTTAAGCACATCTTGTCTTCATTTATCTTTATATTTATCTTTTTATCTTCTCGTCATCATTCCTTTATCGTATCTCCTTCATCACTACCAAATTTATCGTTTTTTTTTTTTTTTTATTGTATATCTTCATCTTTTCTTTACATGTCCTTGTATCTTACTTTTCTGAGTTTTATCTAATTTTTGTCATCTACATTACATTCTTATATTTTCTTTTAATCTTGATACTTTCTTATCTCTATCTTGTATTAATCTCATCTTTATTTTTTAGCTCTGCCTTTTCTTTGTTTTTTTTTCTTTCTTTTTGTCCATCTTAGGCTTATCTTTTTCTTCATTTATTTATCTAATCTATATTTCGTCATTTTTTTCTATCTAATCTCTTTATCTGATCTTGATTTTATAGCATTCCTTTTTCTTAAGTTACGTGAAAGTCAAGGCAGGTATGCGTAAATAAATAAATAAAAAAAAAAAATTGAACGAAAGACTAAATAAATACACAAACAAATTAATACAAACAGGTAAATAAATTATGGTCAATAGTAACTTCTTATAAACAAGTAAACAAATAAAGCAAATGAAAGATTAGCTAGAAACTGAGACAAAACTATGAGATTTTTCTAATAATTTTTCTTGCGTTGTCAAAATGTCACTGCGAGTTTCCTTGGAGGTCATGACCGTGCACATGCTCTCTCTCTCTCTCTCTCTCTCTCTCTCTCTCTCTCTCTCTCTCTCTCTCTCTCTCTCTCTCTCTCTCTCTCTCTCTCTCTCTCTCTCTCTCTCATCTGTCTGTCTGTCTATATATTTATCTACATTTGTCTAATTGTCTATCTGTCTATCTATCTACTTTACCTTTCTCTCTCTCTCTCTCTCTCTCTCTCTCTCTCTCTCTCTCTCTCTCTCTCTCTCTCTCTCTCTCTCTCATCTGTCTGTCTGTCTATATTTCTGTAAGTATATATTTATCTTCATTTGTCCAACTCTATCTATCTATCTATCTATTTACCTCTCTCTCTCTCTCTCTCTCTCTCTCTCTCTCTCTCTCTCTCTCTCTCTCTCTCTCTCTCTCTCTCTCTCTCTCTCTCTCTCTCACAACACTTTTACACGAGAGATTTCACGGGCGAGGTTTGCGTGCTGCTAAAAGTTAAACACAAAACACTTCATCCTTCCTTTGCAGTCAAAACTCTCAATTTATTTATATTAGAAAAATCTCCCAACAATCGCGTTTTCTTTCTTATTCTCCCCGTGTTCTTTTTTTTTTTTTTTCTGAACTCTCCCCGCATGAAGGAGCATTTAGCCTTATATACGAAGAAGACACGGGGGAGTACATAAAGCAAACCCGCGTTACTGGCTTGTAAATAAGAGGAACGAGCATCTTGGCACATTCCCAGTTGTTTTCTGCTGCTGAGAGGACACGCAGCCGAGAGTTAGGATCCATGTCTTGTGATCTATTCTTATTAGTCCCATGACCGTGGCTATTGTGAAGGAGCAGGAGGAGCAGGAGGAGCAGGAGGAGTAGCAACAGGAGGTAGTACTGCTGGTGGAGGTGCAGGAGGACGTGGTGGAAGAGTAGCAGGCGGAGATGAAGATGGTGGTGGTGGTGGTGGTGGTGGTGGTGGTGGTGGCGGCGGCGCATCGTGGACAAAGATGGTTTATGTGCAAGTTTTGTGTTGCATTAAAACTTGCGTGTCGAGAATGTGGTGGTGGTGGTGGTGGTGGTGGTGTTTACTTTGATGAAGGTGCGCGTGAGAGAGAGAGAGAGAGAGAGAGAGAGAGAGAGAGAGAGAGAGAGAGAGAGAGAGAGAGAGAGAGAGAGAGAGAGAGAGAGAGAATCAGAGCATAAATTCCATAACATCGCGTCAACAAACACATTATGCTTATGGTGACGACAAACCAACCAACCAACCAACAAACAAACAAACAAACAAACAAACACGCAAAATAAAACACACAAAAAAAAACGAATAGACAAACAAAAGCGACCAAAACTATGCAAGGGACCCTAAAATATTACAACAGGACCTTTTCATAATCTTTTCCCGCCAAGGACGTAATCTTGAAGGCCGCATCAAAACTCCCGTAAAAATCACAGTGTTTTCTGCTGACGCAATGATAACACGCATACCAGCCACTAACAGAGGAAATACCCGGGGCCACATTTTTACAAGCCTTGCCATTTAACCGCTTATAATGTGCAAAGTGGTAGCAAGCTGGGCCGGCAGAAATAAGAAGATTCATTATTATAAAATTTTTCCATTCTTAAATCTTGCGCATAACTTAGAATTACTAGTGTGTAAAGCGCATGCGAGTTTTCATTCTTATACGTAGATAAAATAGGTAGGAGGGGAAAAAGTTATATTACAGCTATAAAGATAAAATACCATGAAAATAGTGATTTAATATAATACTATAAACATATCGAGAAGTGTGTGTGTGTGTGTGTGTGTGTGTGTGTGTCTTCCCCTTCAATATATTATCATCATTATTAGTAGCACGAACATTAAAATATTTCTGATCACTAATATTTCTTAAATCACACACACACACACACACACACACACACACACACACACACACACACACAGGTAAACGAGGTGCTGCGCTAAGGTGTAAAGTCCCATTAGAGTGACAGGTTAATTAGCCACTACCTGTTGGCGTCTGTTGGCCCCATCACCTGTATGTTTATCGTGGTGATGGGCGCTCCTCCGCTGACACCTGCAGGGGAGGAAGCAGGGAGACGGTGAGAGGTGAGAGGAAAGATGAAGGGAACGGGGAGAGGGAGAGGGAAATTTGAAAGACAAGGGTAAGGAAAGGCAGGGAAAAGGAATGGAATGGAATATCGAGAGAGAGAGAGAGAGAGAGAGAGAGAGAGAGAGAGAGAGAGAGAGAGAGAGAGAGAGAGAGAGAGAGAGAGAGAGAGAGAGAGAGAGAGAGAGAGAGAGAGAGCATACATACATACATACATACAGACAAACAGACAGAACATAGAGAGAAAAACAGACAGACAAGTAGACAAAAGAAGATATAGACAAAAAGACAGAAAAAATATATATATACGAGTATATACACAAGAAACAAATGGAATTATAACACTAATAAACGCCAAACCTTTATCACAAATGATGATTGATCTAGCACCTCATTTCCTGGTCTCACCTGAGTGTTAATTACCTCCTCCCCATCACACCTGTACCTCACTAATTACAAAACGAGGTACAGAAAGAGGGAGGTAGAGAGAGATAAAAACAGAGGGAAAAAATATACATAAAGACAAAACGATATTCCCTGAGAGAGAGAGAGAGAGAGAGAGAGAGAGAGAGAGAGAGAGAGAGAGAGAGAGAGAGAGAGAGAGAGAGAGAGAGAGAGAGAGAGAGAGAGAGAGAGAGAGAGCACAACGCCTTGCTTCCATCACGCATAATAGCCTGTGTGATAGCCAAGGGTTAGGTCAGTACAGCAGTGCACAATGACTGGCAGCACTCAGTAATAATAAATAGAGATAGTTGAGCTAATTCCACATTGATCCCTGAATAGTTAACGCCACCGGTAACGTATTAGCCTCAATTACACATCATTTATACATCAATAATATGAGTCAAGGACGGAGTTACCTTTGACACTTGAAAGTAATCGAACCAGTTTTCTTACTCCATTATGCAATTGCTTGTGTGCCAATTCCTCCTTTATTCTCCGCTCTTGTGTGTGTGAAAGGAAGGAAGGAAGCAAGGCAGGAAGGAAGGTTTAGCAGTACATAGCATACATACACAACACACGGGGAGTAAGTGCAGTGTAATTGTAGTTTGCTTAATGCTCAACACAACGTTACTTCTATTGACAGCGGAGCAAAACGTTCTTCTCTATTTGGCTTCAACTTTCTCCCTAGTGAACAGAGTAAAAAGTCCGCCAGAAATCGTCACAAGCCCACTCATCCGTCCACGCAATCCATCGATCAGCCGCGCAGACCGCAAGGTGACGCCGAGAACAAATGATACATCGTTGAAAAAATAAAAATGAGAATTGAAAAAAAAAAAAAAAGTAAAAAAGTAAAGGAGAACGAGACTTGGGAAAAATACGTGGTCAGTTCCTCCAATTCAGCGCAAGACGTAACTGCGCGCTGACGGGATGTTGCGGTGAGGCGCTGCGCTGTGTGCCGACGAGCAGGAAATATCGTCACGTCGCTGGAGTCACGTGACCATTACCAGGATGCGAGGGCCCCGCCTTCCATGTTCCTCCCCCTCTCCCCCCTCCCTCCTGCACTTGCGATCTATACAGTGGTGAGGGATGTGACTCCTTGTAGTGGGTCCGGGGGAGGGGAGGGGTGCTCTGGAAGGCGGCGGAGGGGAGAGGAGGGGCAGTGCTTTCTTTTAGTGGAATAAGAGTGGTTTCCTTCAACTACACACACACACACACACACACACACACACACACACACACACACACACACTTACATTTCTACTTTATTAATTTTCATCACTCGCTGTCATCATTTATACAGTCACAAACGAGGCTGAAGATACATTTGCTATAGTAATGAAATAGTTCTGATAAATTTGCAGTGTTATGCGGTAATTCTATTTTGCGTAATAAACATTTTTAGCGACAAGTGTCTTTTGTGCTGAAGGACTCACGAGCGAAACATTTTGTAAACGTTAAGACAATACATAACTTGGAATCAAAACGTTCGTAGCAAACGTACTAAATAACAAACGCTCACATCCTAACCTCCTCCTTACTAAGAGACTCACATTTACATAAAAAAAAAATAAAATATTCATCACGCAACACGAAACATAGCCTTGGCAAACGTTGAATATCACAAAACATTCTCGGCCACGAAAAGTCTACAAATATTATAATAAAGCTTAGGTATATCACGCCAACAGCAACCATTTTAATTCTACCCTACCTGCTCTAACCATTTTAATTCTACCTACCTGTTCACAATAAAATGGGACTACAGTGAGGAGAGCATGCTGGGAGTTCACGGGATGGGTGGATGAAGGCTGATGAAAGGTGATAGAGAAAAAATGGAAAAGAAGAAATTGAGGGTGATGGGGAGAGACTTATAAGAGAAAGGTGGAGTCAAGAATGAGGAGTGTTGAGGGGAAGAAAGAGACAAGGGAGGGAAAGGAGTAGAGAGGAAGGGGCAGGAGAAAAGGAGGAAGGGGGGCAGTAAAATGAGTGCTGATTAAATTTAGTTTGCTGTATGACATTAGATTATGCCATAGAAATTTATTAGCACTACCACTACTACTACCACTACTGCTA
>NC_087184.1:2402500-2412500 GCF_035594125.1 Scylla paramamosain
AGAAGAAGAAGAAGAAGAAGAAGAAGAAGAAGAAGAAGAAGAAGAAGAAGAAGAAGAAGAAGAAGAAGAAGAAGAAGAAGAAGAAGAAGAAGAAGAAGAAGAAGAAGAAGAAGAAGAAGAAGAAGAAGAAGAAGAAGAAGAAGAAGAAGAAGAAGAAGAAGAAGAAGAAGAAGAAGAAGAAGAAGAAGAAGAAGAAGAAGAAGAAGAAGAAGAAGAAGAAGAAGAAGAAGAAGAAGAAGAAGAAGAAGAAGAAGAAGAAGAAGAAGAAGAAGAAGAAGAAGAAGAAGAAGAAGAAGAAGGTCTAACGAGACAGATATTTTTCTTTTTTTCTATTTTCATGTGCAAATGAAAGTACGATATTTTTAGCCCCACTTCCCAGAATACGATGCAAATTCTCTCTCTCTCTCTCTCTCTCTCTCTCTCTCTCTCTCTCTCTCTCTCTCTCTCTCAATTCAAACGACAAGGCATAGAAAGCAAGGGAGAAGCAAGCAAGAAAATAGAAAAAAAGAAGGAATAAGAAACGAAAACAAGGAAAAGGAAAAAAAAGATGTAAATAAGACAAATAAGAGGAGAGAGAGAGGGAAGGACGAAAAGAGAGAGGAGAAAACAGGAAAGAAGAGGTATTGAGAGGAACGAAGACGAAAGAAAAAGAGTAAGCAGAGGAGAAGACATGATAGGAGAAGAGAGGAGGAGAGGAGAGGAAAGAAAGAGGAAGGAGAGGAGAGGAGAGAAAAAAAGAGAAGCAGAGAGGAGAAAAGAAAAAATCACATGAGAAAGAAGCAACAAAAAAAAATAGAGGAGAGGAACGGAAATGATGAGAGAGAGAGAGAGAGAGAGAGAGAGAGAGAGAGAGAGAGAGAGAGAGAGAGAGAGAGAGAGAGAGAGAGAGAGAGAGAGAGAGAGAGAGAGAGCTGACAAAAGAAAAGGAGGAAAAGAGAAGAGAAGAGAGAGAAGAGAAAATGTAGATAAAACAAAAGTAGAGAAGAGAAGAGAAAAGAAAGAGAAGACAAAAGGATAGAACAGAAGGGAAGAGAGAAGGAGAGAAGATAAGGGATGGAGAGAAGAGGAGAAAAGAGAGAAGGGGGAGATGGGTTGGCTTTGCAGAGTCACCTTCTCCTTCTAACCTGTAGTCGTCGCTTCACCGCAGCCAGGTAAACTATTTGTGCTGAGCTTAATTACAGGTGTGTGTGTGTGTGTGTGTGTGTGTGTGTGTGTGTGTGTGTGTGTGTGTGTGTGTGTGTGTGTGTGCGGTTTATCTTCGCTTTTGTTTTTGTGTTTGTGTTTTATTACTTTCTCTCTCTCTCTCTCTCTCTCTCTCTCTCTCTCTCTCTCTCTCTCTCTCTCTCTCTCTCTCTCTCTCTCTCTCTCTCTCTCATTTGTGAACATTTTATATATCCCATTTCTTTAATTTTTATATAGCTTGCACACACACACACACACACACACACACACACACACACACACACACACACACACACACACACACACACACACACACACCTCAGAGTACTTGCATATATTGAAACACACAAGGAAGAGGAAAGGGGAGAAGGGAGAGGTGTGTTAGGGATTAAGATGAATACCTGGCGGAAGTTGTGCTGGTGTTGGGTGGAGGGGCTGTCCTTAATTACCCACACCTGTCCACACACCTACACTACATCTGCCCGGGACGGAGGGATGTGTACTGCTGCTGCTGCTGCTGCTGCTTCTCTTCAGGATCTACGCTAACTAATCTTCCCTAATTACCGCCCACAGTTATTCAGTGTGTGTGTGTGTGTGTGTGTGTGTGTGTGTGTGTGTGTGTGTGTGTGTGTGTGTGTGTGTGTGTGTGTGTGTGTGTGTGTGTGTTGGTACAAGACCTTTTACATTCTCTCTCTCTCTCTCTCTCTCTCTCTCTCTCTCTCTCTCTCTCTCTCTCTCTCTCTCTCTCTCTCTCTCTCTCTCTCTCTGTCTCTCTGACATTTAAGCTCAAGGTGTTTTTTTCAAAATCAATTTCTTTTCTGCTTTGACTTTTCTTGGTCTGTATGTATGTGTGTGTGTGTGTGTGTGTGTGTGTGTGTGTGTGTGTGTGTGTGTGTGTGTGTGTGTGTGTGTGTGTGTGTGTGTGTGTGTGTGTGTGTGTGTGTGTGTGTGTGTATACCAGAGATATAAGTTCTTTGTATTTCTATGTCTGTTCCTCTGCCATTCTCTCTTTCATCTATCTATCTGCTTGTCCGTCTGTCTCCCTCCCTCCCCCACCTCTCTCTCTCTCTCTCTCTCTCTCTCTCTCTCTCTCTCTCTCTCTCTCTCTCTCTCTCTCTAGGTGTGGGCGTGGAGGCGTGGGAGCGTGGGGGCGTGAGGGCTAGGTGGTGACGCGTGGGCGTGACGGGTGCTGGCTCATGCGTCACGCCTACTTGACCTGTCTGTGCCTGCCTGAGACCGCCGGTACACGCCCTCACCCAAATTACAAGAGCGCGCGCGAGCGGGCGCGCCTACACACACACACACACACACACACACACACACACACACACACACACACACACACAATAGCAGTAATAGCAGTGGTAGTAATAGAAGTAGTAGTAGTAGTAGTAGTAGTAGTAGTAGTAGTAGTAGTAGTAGTAGTAGTAGTAGTAGTAGTAGTAGCAGTAGTAGTAGCAGTAGTAGTAGCAGTAGTAGTTCACAAAGTGGTAAGAATACTGATAACAGCAGCAGCAGCAGCAGCAGCAGCAGCAGCAGCAGCAGCAGCAGTAGTAGTAGTAGTAGTAGTAGTAGTAGTAGTAGTAGTAGTAGTAGTAGTAGCAGTAGTAGTTCACAAAGTGGTAAGAATGCTGATAACAGCAGCAGCAGCAGCAGCAGCAGCAGCAGCAGCAGCTGCAGTAGTAGTAGTAGTAGTAGTAGTAGTAGTAGTAGTAGTTCACAAAGTGGTAAGAATGCTGATAACAGCAGCAGCAGCAGCAGTAGTAGTAGTAGTAGTAGTAGTAGTAGTAGTATAGTCGTCATACTTGGAATAATAATATTTCTGCTTCCGAAGAACTGATGAACAAAGTAAGTTTGTCTACGTGAAAATTATATTAAAAAGAAAGGAAAAGGAAAAGATCATCAGGTTCGGGACTGTTTTGTAATGTTACAGGTGTGTGAGTGTAACAATGATGAACTGGTGACTCAAGCTGCTCGCGCTCCTTGCCTCCTTACCTCACTTGCATTACACAGTGCGAGGGACGAGGTTTTCTTTCTATATTACTAGTTGAAACGTAAACACTACACACACACACACACACACACACACACACACACACACACACACACAAACAAACACATACACACACACACACACTTACCTTCCGTGTGTGTGTGTGTGTGTGTGTGTGTGTGTGTGTGTGTGTGTGTGTGTGTGTTCAGTGTTAGGTCTTTAATCTCATTAGTCTCAGCAGGTGATACAGAAAAAGAAATGTCCCTTATACCTGTGTAACGAAAGCCAAGTAAGCAAGCAAATAATATTAAAAACAAGCCAAGTTATAAATCAAGTCATAAGTTACAAAACAATCCATAACACACCTGATGAGTTTAAGAATTCATATATAATTTCCGTTTCATAATCCTAGCTAATTTTTTTCACTTTATTTCTTTTATTTTCACCTTCCATATCAGTTTATTCTCTACTATTGATAAGTCGTCTTTCGTTTGTAAATACTTGCTTCTCTTCAAGTTTCATTTCCGCGGCTCATTTCTACACCACGTCTGCATTAAGGTAAGCAGGCGAGGCGAGGCGACGCACGGAACCGATCACCTGTATTTTGTCTGTCAACTTCTTCCGATATTTAAATTTTCACTTATGCAAAAGCCTCTGTGTGTGTGTGTGTGTGTGTGTGTGTGTGTGTGTGTGTGTGTGTGTGTGTGTGTGTGTGTGTGTGTGTGTGTGTGTGTGTATACAGACGTGCGTGTGCGTGCGTGCGTGCATGTGCGCATCCTCACTCACCTGGTCCTGGCCAAGTGAGACATCTCATTATTCTTTCACTTCTACCGCAGTCACGAGAGTGTCGGAGGTGGCGTGAAATCACATTTTTCCTCTTCTCTCTCTCTCTCTCTCTCTCTCTCTCTCTCTCTCTCTCTCTCTCTCTCTCTGGCAGGTGAGTCTTCGCTTATGATTTGCTCTGAGTGGCGGAAAAAGCGCACAACGTGGAAGGTAGACGACCCTGGGGAAGCTCGCTCAGGTGTTCGCGCGGGGCGTTACCTGTGTTTCCCGCCACAGGTGAGCGCGAAGATCGGAGGAGATGCAGGTCTGGACGGGTGTGTCTAGCTGTGGGTGGTTAGCGGGTGATGTTCTGGTGTTTTGATACAAGTTTGCCAGTGTGAAATTGGTGTTCCGGTGGTGCTGCTAATGTGATTCATCCTTGTGACGCCGCCCGAGGGTGAGGAGGAGGGTGAGGAGGAGGAGGAGGAGGAGGAGGAAGTGTTGGCGGTGGTGGTACATGAAGTGCTTTTGGAATTACGCCGTGATTTTTGCCAATTTTTCCTCTCCTTTACCCGTGTTTATTAGAGGCTGCGCTCGCTGATCTCCTTCCCTGCCTCCTCCTTCTCTTTATCTCCACGCACTGTTATGTTCTGCTTCCCTTATTCCTTATAGCACTCTCCTTTTATCGTTCTCTCTCTAGCTTCCTCCTTTTTTTCCTTTCCTTCTTCTCTCTTGCTCTCCCTAAAGCGAATTACGTTCCTCCGCTCTCCCTTCCTTTTTACTGGTGCACTCCGATTACATTTCTTTTTTATACGTCACAATTTCCCTTCAATTGAACCATACTACAGCTTCCTCGCTACACCTCAATTATACCTCCCCCTCCCTCTTTCTTTTGGCTTTATTTTAATTTTCTCTCACCTCTCCTTCCTACGTGCGCGCTCCTCTTCCTTCCCCTCCTCTCTTCCTCGTGCTGCTGAAATTTTCGCTCTTAAAATGCATTCAATATTTTATCTTCCCTCGTCCCCTCCCTGCGGTCCTCCTCTCCCTTCCTTCCTTCTCCGCCCCGTCCGGTCAGCTTCGCCTCCCCACACACCGTTCCCTTGATTGCTACACCCTCGCACTTCCTTCCTATGCACTTTGTAATACCCCGACGCGTGGCCCAAGTGTCTTTTCCGGATACACACCACTCACCCCTCCCGTCCCCTCCCGCCCCTCCCACGGCACATCCACCACGGCGATTGCTATCACTAATGGTGCTGTTCTGCTCTTGTGCATCTTACTGTTCGTTTTTGTGGCATTAGTTCGTCCTCTTCACGCCCTCAGCGCTGGGGGTTGGACTAATATAAAAGTCATTCTGTGATATCTTCAGTCCCTCAGTGGAACAAAGGACTCAGCTGGTATTTCAGTTTTAATGGATTTTTTAAATTGCTTTTGTCAGTGTGTTATTCACCCGCTGTCGTTTAATGGTCTTGTGACACAGCCAGCCCTTCCTCAGACCTCATAGTGACACCACCCACACGCCACACACCGGGACAGCGAGGCCACAACCCCTTGGCTTGCATCCTGTGCCTGCTTACTGCTGGTGCACAGCGGCTGCACATCAACAGGCTCGAACTTCTTCCTCGCCGCGCCCGGGACACAAACCCACGCTTTCTGAGTTGTGGGCCGTGTGTGTGTGTGTGTGTGTGTGTGTGTGTGTGTGTGTGTGTGTGTGTGTGTGTGTGTGTGTGTGTGTGTGTGTGTGTGTGTGTGTAAGAGAGAGAGAGAGAGAGAGAGAGAGAGAGAGAGAGAGAGAGAGAGAGAGAGAGAGAGAGAGAGAGAGAGAGAGAGAGAGAGAGAGAGAGAGAGAGAGCGCTTGTATATGTGTAACGCAGTCTTAGTTTCTCTTTCCTCCTATTCTTCTCTGCCTGCCTGTCTGTCTGTCTGTCTGTCTGTCTGTCCGCCTGTCTGCTTTATAGGAAATTTTTCGGCGAGATCACAAAACAACAGAAAACTACAAAGCAGAGCAAGACACGCAATGCACCGAGGCACCGCTGAAGGAAGAAATTGCCTGGAAAATATAATAGACAAATTTCCACACCCATATATTCCTCTCCTCTTAATATAAAAAAAGGATAATTAATGAATGTCTATCTCCCTTTAACATAATAAAACAATATAACTAAGTAGGGTTGGTGTGAGTTAAAGGGAGCGAGCATTTCATAAGTAATTCATCACGTGACTCACACAGAAATTTTACATGAAATCTCACGAGCATGATTCTATTGATTGTTGTACCGTGCAGTCAACAACCAGCGGTGTTTGGTGCACGTGTGTTATGTACGTGCCTCATGCCTGCATCCTTAGGGAGGGGACTGGCATCAGCATCACTATCACAACAACAACAACAACAGCAACAACAACAGCAGCAGCAGCAGCAACAGCACCAACAACAACGACAGCGACAACGACAGCAACAGCAATAACAACGACAACAGCAACAACAGAAACAACGACAATGGCAGTTACAACAACAACAACAACAACAACAACAACAACAACAACAACAATAATAGTAATAATAATAATAACAACAATAGTAAAGTTGATATAAAGTAAAATGAACTAATTTGTCATACATGATTAATAAACATTCTAACAACTGCTGCTGTTACTACTACTACTGCTACTACTACTACTACTACTACTACTACTACTACTACTACTACTACTACTACTACTATTACTACTACTACTACTAGTACTACTACTATTACCACTGCTGCTGGTACTACTACTACTACTACTACTACTACTACTACTACTACTACTACTACTACTACTACTACTACTACCACTGCTGCTACTACTACTACTGCTGTTGTTGCTGCTGCTGCTACTGCTACTACTGTTACTACTACAATTACTACTAGTATTTCACTTACTTCTGTTCCTGTTGCTATTACTACAGTTACCAATGATAATAATAGTAATAATAAGAAGAGGAAAAGAAGAGGAAAAGAAAAAAGAAAAGAAAAGAAAAGAAAAGAAAAAGTAAAAGAAGAACAAGAACAAGAACAACAACAATAACAAGAACAAGAACAAGAACAACAACAATAACAAGAACAAGAACAAGAAGAAGAAAAGGAGAAGAAGAAGAAGAAAAGGAGGAGGAGGAGAAGGAGGAGGTGGAGGTGGAGGAGAAGAAGAGGAAGAGCAGCAATAAAAATAACAACAACAACAACAACAACAACAACAACAACAACGTCTCACTCCTGGCAGTCACGTGACCCAGTTCCTACCTGCCTTTGTCTCCCGCAGGTGTCGAGTCACCGGCGCCGTGTTGGAGGATATTGAGAGGAGGGAATAAAAGGAAGGAAAAAACAGAAACACAGAAAAAATCATAATTGTGTGACTTTTCCTTCCCTATCATTTATCGGTCGTATATTCATGTCATTTCAAAAGCTTTCGTAGTTTTATATCTATGCATTTTCTTTATCCTTTTTTTTTTTTGTTACTTGGTTTCATTTTTTTTTTTTTTTACTTTATTTCTTATTACTTTTTATGTGACTTCTTTTCGTTTTCTTTCTTTCATCTTGTTTAGTTTCTTTACCGTGATTCTTGTTTTTTTTTTTCATTAATAATCCCTTTTTTCTTCTCTGTCCTTTATTTTCTTTCCTGTCTTCCTCTCCTTCAGTTTCTTTCACGAGAATCTTTGTTTACTTTTCCTCATTACTTTATTCCTTTCCCTCTTATCGCTTTTGTCTGTCCTTCGTTTCTTTTCCTTTTTTTCCTCTTCCTTAGCTAACTTTCCGTAATTTCTATTTCTTTTTATCACATTAACTTTCGTATCATAATAATTATCCTTTGACTTATAATTTACTTCTCTACTTCTTTCATATCACCCTTCCCTTTTCTCCCTCCCCGTGTTTTGCTTTCAAGAACACATTAACTTTCTAAGACAATCCTGATTAACGTCATGGAATATTACTCCCATTATCAAAAAAGCATTTCACTGTTGTAGTCTTCCATTATTAACACCCAAAGCACAGCAAATATAGACAAACAAATAAACTCCTTGCACAGACAACACACAAGGAAAGGGAAACTAGAATATCACTTTTTCCCCCTTTTTCTAATGACTTAAGTGGCAATGGGAAACCTTGTATTGTTATAAGGTACACGTTTGCTTAATTACTAACCACTGTGAGTCATGTTTTCTTCTTGTACAGCCACTTTCTAACACTGCACTGGCTAGAAATTGGAAAAAAGTCCATCTTTATCCCCTTCTTTCTTGTAGACGCTTATAAATATACCATACATTGCTTTTAAGTGCTGTGAATTGTTGCATATTGTAAACAAAGCCACGGTGCCCATCTCTGTATTTTCTAATGAGTACTAACTGTCTAAGTAACCATTATTACCTAAACAAATGAATTAGTTTACCATTAAGCGAGAGCGAGAGAGAGAGAGAGAGAGAGAGAGAGAGAGAGAGAGAGAGAGAGAGAGAGAGAGAGAGAGAGAGAGAGAGGGGAGGGGAAAGGTTAAGGAAGTGCTTGGGAAAATTACTAAAAAAATCCATGATAAAGAACAAGAAAAAACCAAGACGGACAAAGGAGGAGAAACAGGAAGTGGTGACAAAGAGTTGACGAAAGGAGGAGGAAGAGGAGGACGAGGAGGAGGAGGAGGAGGAGGAGGGGGAGGAGGAGGAGAGGCAAAGGAAGTATACCAAATAAAACATAACACGTGGGAGAAAAGGAAATATAAAGTAAATGGAGAAAAATTATCAAAAAAAAAAAAAAAAAAAGGAGGTGGTGGAAGAGGAAGAGGAGGAGGAAGTAAGGAGATAAAACGGATAAAACAGAACATCAAGGAAAAGAGGAAACTGCGAAGAAAAAGGAGAATAACGAGGAGGAATGAAAAAAAAAAGTCAGATGAGGCGGAGGAGGAGGAGAAGGAGGAGGAGAAGGAGGAAGAAGAAGAAGAGGAGTACCATGATGGAGAGTCTCGTTACTTGTCGTGTGTGTAATTAGCGCCATGTGTCCGCCATCTTATCACTCTCACCCACACGCTGTATAAATGTGCAGCTTCTTTCTCCTCTTAAAATTTTTTGCATCCTACCTAAAAAAAATGACTTCATAATTTTTAAATAAATTTGCTTGCTATTTTTCATGGAATTAATGACGAGTGTGCCAAGTTATTACATATATCTTTTTTAACGTGTGTGTGTGTGTGTGTGTGTGTGTGTGTGTGTGTGTGTGTGTGTGTGTGTGTGTGTGTGTGTGTGTGTGTTAGACAGATAGATAGACAGACAGGCAGACAGACAGACAGACAGGAAGACAGAAAAACAGATAAGCTGACAGACAGAATGACAGGCAGGCAGGCAGACAGACACACAGACAGACAGACAGACAGACACTGACAAAAAAACATAAATACATACATACATACATACATATATACATACATACAAATACACGAAAACAAACATATACACACACACACAATAAAGAAAGAACAAGCAACAAAGGTAAAAATATTCAACTTAGGCAATGGAATAAAAAAAATACAAAAAGAAACAAAACCGTTGAACTTTTTAAGGAAAGATGGAGAAACTTATATATAAAAAAACGGCAACACAAAAAAACACAAAGAAAAAAGTAACAAAAAAAGGAACACAAAATAAAAAGAAAACAGCAGCAGAACAGTTGGCCCTAGAGAGAGAGAGAGAGAGAGAGAGAGAGAGAGAGAGAGAGAGAGAGAGAGAGAGAGAGAGAGAGAGAGAAAGAAGGGGTGGAGGAAAAGTCTTGGTGTGTAGAGGGAAGTGTGGCTTGATAACTGAGTCACTGCTAATCACTGGTTACTTGGTTCTCTCTCTCTCTCTCTCTCTCTCTCTCTCTCTCTCTCTCTCTCTCTCTCTCTCTCTCTCTCTCTCTCTCTCTCTCTCTCTCTTTAATATTAAAGAATTCCCACCAATTATTATGAATTTTTTACCCCTGCCAAACAATATTAAAGTTTTATCTTACTTTTATATATCTACATTACTTTCTTATCCTCTCCCTCTCTCTCTCTCTCTCTCTCTCT
>NC_087184.1:2420000-2422500 GCF_035594125.1 Scylla paramamosain
TCTTCACGGTCTGTAACAGTAAGGAGGAGGAGGAAGAGGAGGAGGAGGAGGAGGAGGAGGAGGAGGAGAAAAAAAGAAGTAAAAGAAGAAGAAATTAGAAAAAGAAAAAGACAACGACGACGACGAGGAAGAAAAAAAGAGGAAGAGGCGGAGAAGGAGGAGAAAGTTACAACAGACCTCGCGGTCCTCACGAGGTGATTTGACCTAGGACTACTAATGTGACTGTAGGAGAAAACGACAGGAAAGAAGAAGACTCTCTCCCCACTCTCCACTCCCTCCTGCATAAGTCGTGCAAGAAAACAGGTCAGAAAGAAATACCTTACGGCGTTAGAGACGGAAAAAACCCGAAAGAAATTTTATGGGAAAAAAAAGTTTAACATGAAAAGAGGTTCCCCCATTTCCTGAAGGCAAGGAAGTTAATCACTAACAAACAAACGCTGTTAGCCGCGGGTTGCAGGCGTTTAAAAGTGTGTACGGTGTTGCAGTGCATCACGTCTGGAGGAAGCCCATGCCATAGATTTACTACTCGGTGAAAAAATGCTTTTTTGATTCATGAGAGTTGAAGGATTTCCCAACAATTTTGCAACCGTTTCCTCGCGTGTAATTTGAAGAGTCTATGGTGAAATATTTACTGCAGTCCATGTTATGAATGCCTTTGATGATTTTAAACACCTGTATTAAGTCGCCTCTTAGTCTTCTTTGTGTTAATGGGAAAAGATTTAATTCTTTAAGACACTCTTCGTATGATTTGTTTCTTAGGCTTGGTATCATTGTTGTTACTCTACGCTGAACTCTTTCTAATTTATCAATGTCTTTCTGGTAGTAGCGGCACCATGCTTGAACGCAATATTCCAGAAAGGAACAAACTAAAGAGTTATACAAAGTGAGGATTGTATCATTATATTTATACTCAAAAGATCTGCCGATTAAGTCAATTAATTTATTCGCTTTCTTTACGACTTCTGAGCATTGTTGGCTAGGTTTTAAGCTACTCGATATTGTTATTACTAAATCAATTTCGCAGCCAACAGTTTTAAGTTGGATACCATTTATAAATATACTTTGCTTTCTCGTTTCTATACCCTATGTGAAGCACTTTGCACTTATCAGCAATTAAAACTCATCTGCCAGGTTTGCTCCCACTCTGACAACTTGTCTAGATTTTTCTGCATTTCTATTACTTGTTCGTTAGCGACTACGGAATTCCTTTTGATTTCATCAGCAAATTTTGTTACTATACTGGTAACACCCTCATCTACGTCGTTGATAAAAACAAGGAAGAGAACAGGTCCTAAGACTGATCCCTGTGGCACCCCGCTGGTTACATTAGTCCACTTGGATGCTTTTCCTTTTATTACTACTCTTTGTTTACGGTTGTTTAGCCAGTTTTCTACCCATCTCAACACGTCGCCTTGGATACCGTGTGATTTTAGTTTAATCAGTAAACGTTTGTGTGGGACTTTGTCGAAGGCCTTTTGAAAATCAATATATTATATCTACCGCTTTACTCTCGTCATACTGGTTCAGTATATCATAGAAGAGGTTCATCAAACGAGAGCGTTTGTTGCGGGAGCCATGTTGAATATTTTTTAGTAAGATGTTTTCTTCTAAGTAATTAACGAGTTTATCTCTTATTAGTGTTTCAAGCATTTTGCATACGACTCAGGTTAAGCTAATTGGCCGGTAATGGTAAAGATTTGCTGCCTTTTTTGAAAATCGGAGTTACGTTAGCAAGCTTCCACTCATCAGGCATTGTACCGGACTGCAGGAATTTATTGAACAATACGGTTAGTGGTTTAACTAGTTCGTATTTCGCGTCTTGTAAGATGCGGAGCGAGATCGTGTCAGGCCTGAGTGACTTGCTTACTTTAAGTTTACTGATGCATTTTGACACGTCACTTTGTTATACTGATGCTGCTTAGGGCGTCGTTATTATTAATTATGACTGCTGGCACCGTAGGGATGTCACTGAGGTCTTCTGCTGTAAATACTGAGGCAAAGAAAGTGTTTAGAATGTTACTAATTTGCTCCTCGCTGTTGGTGTAATCTCCATTTTCGTCAATCATGGGTCCAGTAGCTGCAGTAATCACTCTCTTCTGCCTGACAAAGCTATGAAATTCCCTCGAGTTCGTTTTACTCTGATTCGCATCATGTAACTCGGTGGACCTTTTGTTGTGTTTCATTAACCTCTTTGCTTTACGTCTTAACTCAACGAATCTAGTGTGTTCTTCGTTATTACTGAAGTATTTTAATCTGTTATGGGCATCCCTCTTGGCGCGCAAGCATTCAGCTATTGTGTGTTCCACCACTTAGGCTTAACAATCTGAGTGTTTCATAGGTAGGCATTCTTACACTGCTCTTAAGTATCTGTTCATGAAAAATTTCCATTGAGCATTAATATCTGTGGTGGTGCGTAAGTGACTCCAAAAGAAGGAGGACGAGGAGGATGAGGAGGAGGAGGAGGAGGAGGAGGAAAATGGTTTGCTAAAGAAAAAGAAAA
>NC_087184.1:2425000-2427500 GCF_035594125.1 Scylla paramamosain
GTGTGTGTGTGTGTGTGTGTGTGTGTGTGTGTGTGTGTGTGTGTGTGTGTGTGTAATAAAAAAAAATAATAAGTGGTTTATGAATATAGCAGTTGTTACCCTGAAAAGGTACAATTTATTTTTTTTTTCTGAGTTGGGAGGCTTAACACTAAAACTAAGGCCAATCTAGAGAAAGGAACTAACTGTTAATGGCTCGCACCATGGTGTGTGTGTGTGTGTGTGTGTGTGTGTGTGTGTGTGTGTGTGTGTGTGTGTGTGTGTGTGTGTGTGTGTGTGTGTGTGTGTGTGTGTGTATATCTAATAAATTTCCCGTGTCTTACATTAATCTGAGCCTAATACTTTTTCAGACAATTTATATAAAAGTGTGAGGAGGCAATCAGCGCAGAACCCTCAACATAAAACCACCACCAAACAACACAATAAGGCAGATAAACAAACAATTCCTTAATGACACAAGAACTGCAAGCAACAATCAAATCAAGAAAAGCGACAGCACGAACACTATAAAATAAAACAACAAACAACGAAGATTAATCAAACAAACAAAAACACTTTAATGGTGGGTGGAAGAGAAAGAAAACGGGAAGAGGTAAAAGCGGGAAGAATTGGAGGGCGGGGAGCAAAATATATAAACAAGGAGAACAGAAAGGATGAGGCGGGAGGAATGAAGACATTAGGAGGCGGGAGGACGAGGAAAGGAGCGGGAAGAAAGAGAAGCTACTGGAAGGGAGATAAAGACTGGGAGGTGAGGTCGAGAAGAAGAATTGAACAGGAATAAACGATAAAGGAGAGGGAAAAAAAAGGACGGGAGGAGGAGGAATACAAATGAATACAAACAAAACAAACAGTAATAGATGTTTTGGTCCCTGCTAAGTTTGATCAGGAAAATAAAAGATTAAGCAGGATACGTTACTGCGACTGAGATTAATTAAGGAGGAGTAAAAGGAGGAAAAGGAGGAAGAGGACGAGGACGCATAGGAGGACGAGAATGAAGAAAAGGACAAGAAGAACAGCGGGTAAGAAAAGAGAGATAGAAACAAGAAGAAACAGATGAGAAGGGAAGGACGAGAAGAGGAGAAATAGAATAAGAAATGGAGGAGAAGCGGAAGGAAAAGGAAGGTATTGAAGATTCTGAAGGTGTCGGTAGGAGGAGGAGGAGAAGGAGGAGGAGGAGGAGGAGGAGGAGGAGGAGGAGGATCACAAGGTCACACAACAATAACAACACGAGGTAATTTGAGGGCACCACTCCGCTCCTCTATTATCATGCACGCCATAATCTGAAGGGCGCCTCCCTCCCTCGCCGCCTTCTCTCCGGGTCTCGTCCAGGTAAGAAAATCTCAGGTGTGCGCCAATGTGGGTCTTTCAAGGGAACAATGCCACAGTCCTAGGCTCCCACACCTGAGTCCTCCTGCATGCACTTTATAGTATGTTGGCTTTACTTGTGCTCTTTTCATACTTTAAATAGGCTTTTTTTTTCGTTTTTCACTCTTATATAGCATGTTTAACAGACACATTCTTCTTTCCTTTTTCTTTCTCTCCTCTGTCGTCTTAATTTTTGCCTTCCCTCTTTCTTTATCCGTTGTGTTTTTTCTCTACTTTGCTTTCCTTTCTTTCCGTCTCTCCACCTCTTTTCCTCCTTCCCTCTTGCTTTCCTTACCTATCTTGTCGTTCCTCCTTCTTCTCTTCTTGCTCTTCCTCTCTCTCCTCTACTTTATTTTTTTTCTCATACTTCTCTTTTCTTCATCTCTCTCTCTCTCTCTCTCTCTCTCTCTCTCTCTCTCTCTCTCTCTCTCTCTCTCTCTCTCTCTCTCTCTCTCAGCTTTACGTCAGTTCCTCAGTTAGCCTCTTACATCAGATCTACACATCTGGTTTTCTTCTTCAACGCACAGATGTCTAAAGTAGTGATGATATTCTACACAATGCTTCCCATAAAATATCATTATCACACAACTATTACACCTTCACGTATCACGTTTCCAGTTCTTGTTAGTCTTTACGGAGCGAAACAGTTCATTATTCCGTATGTCAATTACCATTCAATTTACAGCCAAGGAATTCACTGGACTCTGTAACAAACTACTTGGTGCATCTGTGTAGTGGTTATGTTCACTAATCAAGAAAAAGGTGTACATGTTCTTTGACTGTGAAAATAATGGCAGATGAATGAGTTTTACATGGATCTTACATACGATATGAGTTTATTCTGTTATTGGTGAAAGAGAGTGTAAATTTGGTGTACACATGCGAAAGGGTTGTCATTTCTTTTCCTTTTTTCTTTTCAGGTATCAACGAGTCTGGCCGCGGCAGCCTCCTTACTGGTGAAAATAAAATGTCATCTGTTTCTATAAAGCCTACATCAAAATACATGAAAAAACGTAATTGTACAGGATGTATTAGCAAAAACTAAGCAAAACACTCAAGTCTTAATGTAGAAAACGTACTTGTATAAAACTAAAAAAAAAAAAAACATACATACAAAAAAAGAATTAAAGTAACACAA
>NC_087184.1:2432500-2442500 GCF_035594125.1 Scylla paramamosain
TGGATAGAAAAAATAAAATAAAATAAAACTATACTAAAAATTCTCTTAAGTAAGACAGGATGGCCAGATTTGTAGATATAAGCGAAATATGGAATGATTTTTGAGAACCTTTCGCAATTCCACATCAGCGGCGAGAGGGACAGAGAGCGAATGATGGGAAAGCAGTATGTTCGACAAAAAAAAAAAAAAAAAAAAAAAAAAACACGAAACAAACTGGAACCTCACTAGCACCTGCCCCGATGTGCGTTTTCCAATTAAGCAGCTTTATTTTAAGGGGAATTTACCTCAGTTCTTTCGAGGAGTAAGTCTTGCATCTGGCAGTTTTGAGAGCATATCGATTTCATAACAGGATTTCGAATCATGTTATCTTTACATCTTCCTCGTCGATTTTTATTTATTTATTTATTCTTATTTATTTATTTATTTATTTATTTATTTTTTTGCCTAATAATGAACACGAATTCCATATACTTAACATTTACTTTCGGTTCATGAATGCAGGTGGTTATTTACTGTAGCAATTTAGATTTTCTTCGCACGTCTTAACATAAATCCAGGATCACTGACAGAAATAATAACAAATCTTCAAAATAAAATAATATCATTACTGTGATAATATGGTTGCACACGTGGCATACAGCAGTCAAGGAAAAGTATGCAATACACACAAGTCTAAGCAATGAAAGCATACAAGTAAATTATATATACATAAAAAATAAAAAATGAAATCCTTGCAAAAAGAGAAGCATAATAAACACGTTTGTGAATTGCCAATAAACACAGAAGGAAATGTAAAAAAAAGGAACGTGTGATGGCAATGGTTCCCCTGCCTGGCGGCGTCACCGGGACCGCATTCACAACAATTTTGGCGTCTTACCTCAACTACTTTTAAAGAGCTTTAGTATATGTTATTCATGTTTTCAAGATTTTCAAGGTTGTGGTGACATTTAAATATGTACCGTACACCACCAAAGAGGAAAACACCCACGAGAACCTGACTAATTATCTCTCCGACCTTTGAAAATAGTCCATATGAGAGAACAGTGTTTAAAAATACATGTCCCAGCCAGCACTGGGTTGTCTGGCGAGACACTCACCAGATCTTTCTTCCGCTACACACCAGGAATACACATCCACACACACTGATTACTTCATTAACATACCCGCTGTGTCATGAAGAATATGGAATGTAACGTTCGGGCAGTCCTGTCTCATGTTGACAAAGAAACGTTCAAGAAAGCTCAGAATGTGCGTGCACCACAGCGCACACACGACAACACTGGCCGGGAGGTGAACTGCACGGCTTCGGGTAGGTTGTGCCGGGTAAGACTACGTGAATGACGCAAGTTAATTCAAGTAAAGCGGAAAGGTTTGTTGAACTCAGAAATGAACGTTTACTTTGAAACGTTGTCTGAGCGAGGAAAGCATGACTGAGTTGTGATTGTTTTCTGCCCGTGCTAAAATAATTACTATGAACATTAGTGTTGACTTTTCATTGATACTTGAATTTCAACACAGATGTAAGGTATTCTGTTCACTGAGGAAATATTCCACACTTGGGAGAGAGAGAGAGAGAGAGAGAGAGAGAGAGAGAGAGAGAGAGAGAGAGAGAGAGAGAGAGAGAGAGAGAGAGAGAGAGAGAGAGAGAGAGAGAGAATTACTATTAAAGTATTAAGTACCATTACTATTAAATACCCGAAGAGTTACATTAACACTTTCAGTCAACACATCTGCTCATTAAGGTTTTCTGGAAATAAACAACAATAACCCACTTCACTTTTTTTGTGCCAAAACTTTTTTATCCAATTATTACATTATTTTCCACGTGATCATTTTTCATCTTTATTTTCCGCATTTTCAGCATTCCACAAGACTCACCACAACGCAAAACAACAAGTGCTGGTGCGGTCTTGGCAGCGAAACACAACCAAACGAAACAGCTATTTTGTAAAGTGAAGTTCAAGTGAAAGCGAATCTTCCATACCATGACACTGTAACCTTTTATGGTGTTCACGTTTTGCCTTGCGTAAACACACTTAAAATAAATAACAAAATAAAGAAAGAAATAAACAAACAAATCAAACTGAAAAAAAAAAAAATAATAACACATTTTCAACAGGTGCGTTACCTTACCCCAAACTCACTTCAAGGCCTCGGATCAGTAAAAAAAAATAAATAAATAATAATAATAATAAAATAAAGCACGTTAATGAAAGAAAATTACCAAGAACTTCCAAAGTGATACGGAAAGTGCTGTCGTAAACTTCGGCGTCGTAACTCGCATTTAATGAGTTCTTTAAGCAATAGCCGATAAAAAAGTAATGGACACTATTGAATGAATATAGACCATAAGGGTAAACTTTTCAACACTGACTTATAGAGCTTACACACACCTTTACCTGCCTAATTGATACTGTATTGAATTACACTGCAAAGACCATAAGTTAGATTAAGTTGGGATGCGATTTTAACCATCCACGCCCTGGCATTGTGTGTTGTGCCCGGGGGAGGGAGGGGGCGGGGATGAATGGAGGGTGGGACGGGCGGGAGGGGGAGAAGGGGATGGAGAGAAAGGGAAGCTGAGATACGCAACACCATCACCCCCAACAATGCTTTAATATAAACATACATTCGCTCTTTCTATTTCTGTGTGTGTGTGTGTGTGTGTGTGTGTGTGTGTGTGTGTGTGTGTGTGTGTGTGTGTTCGTCTGCATTTTTTTTCAGGTACCTTTTAGATTTGAAAGCTCACACATGCATTCACACACACACACACACACACACACACACACACACACACACACGGTATCTATCCATCCATCCATTTACCGTCATCATTGCCAATCCAACATTTCCTTTATTACATTTTGGAAACATTTCGCTGTGATCTGAAACTCAATATACTCCACACGGTACGACACTTTTTTCCCGCGGAGCGTCACCTGCCGCACGCCGCTGCCAGGTGCACGACGGCAGGCGGCTCGGCTAATATGATTGGTCATCCTATGAATAAAAAATGCAATGTGGCGTTAGTGTTACGTAAATCAATTTTTACGATACTCATTGATCGCCGGGTCTGGTAACAACGTACGGGTCAGAGAGAGAGAGAGAGAGAGAGAGAGAGAGAGAGAGAGAGAGAGAGAGAGAGAGAGAGAGAGAGAGAGAGAGAGAGAGAGAGAGAGAGAGAGAGAGAGAGAGAGAGAGAGAGAGAGAGAGGGGTTGGGGGGATCAGGGTATTCTGGTAACAATGACAACCAGCAAACATCATCTTCTACTCTGGCAATACTGCACGTCTTGATTTCTTAATTTGTTCTAAGGTACTTCATTAATTTCTCTATTTCATTTGAAGAAAAAGTCTCTCTCTCTCTCTCTCTCTCTCTCTCTCTCTCTCTCTCTCTCTCTCTCTCTCTCTCTCTCTCTCTCTCTCTCTCTCTCACATCACCATGAGCAGGTAAGATCAAAAGGTGAGTAGGAGGAGGAGGAGGAGGAGGAGGGCGGTGGGGGAGGGAGGGGGGATGTGGTTTGGGGAGAAACAGGTTGCGGGTGACGAGAGGAAAGTGACTAATGACCAAGAAGAAAAGGGGAAAATTGAGAGGTGGGGAAAGGGGGAAGGAAAAAAAGGGGTGAGAAAAAGGAGAAGGGGAGGTGGGTGGTGGGAATGGGGGTGAAATTACCGCTGTGAAAGTAGGAGGGGAAAGGAGTGTGATAGTGAGAAAAATTGAGGGTATGTGAGGGGAAGGAAGGAAGGAAGGAAGGAAGGAAGGAATGGCTGAGGGGAAGGACGGAGGGTGGGAGAGGGAAGGAAAGGGGGATGGAGGGAGTGAGGGGAAGGAATGGGAGGAATACAAAAGAGTCTCCCTCCGTGTAATGCAAACAGAGGGGACACTCCAGCGCTCCCCTCATCCCCGTGACGAAGGGCAGACAAAAGGGAAGGGAGGAGGAGAGAAAGGGAGGTGGGAGAGGGAGCAGGAACGGGACCAGCAGAGGAGATGGAAGCTTACGTGGATGTGTATAGAGAGAGAGAGAGAGAGAGAGAGAGAGAGAGAGAGAGAGAGAGAGAGAGAGAGAGAGAGAGAGAGAGAGAGAGAGAGAGAGAGAGAGAGAGAGAGAGAGAGAGAGAAATATATAAAATGACAGACTGACAAGCAAACAGACATACATACACACAGTCAGACAGACAAACAGACAAACACAGACATTAATATACAAGAAAACAAACTGATAAATGAGACAGACAGACAGACAGACAGACAGACAGACAGACAGACAGGCAGGCAGAAAGACAGACACAGACAAATAGAATGGCAAACACAAAGACTGACTGAGAGAAAGACAGACAAGCTAAAAAGTAAACAAACAGACAGACAGACAGACAGACAGACAGACAGACACAGACAAGCAAGCAAGCAAAAATGGGGAACATGCAGAGACAGACAGACAGACACGTAAAGAGACAAACATGCAAACAGACAGACAGACAGACAGACAGACAGACAGACAGACAGACATACGAGGACACAGAGACTGACAGACAAACGCAGCAGGAATGAAAGTTAAATCAAGCGACTGGAATGGGAATATTTGGAAGGGAAACACGGACATGGAATGCACGTGGCGAATTAGGAATGAGAGAGAGAGAGAGAGAGAGAGAGAGAGAGAGAGAGAGAGAGAGAGAGAGAGAGAGAGAGAGAGAGAGAGACGCACCTAAACTAAAAGTATAAAACATTCCAGAAAAAAAACGAATAAATAAATAAATAAAAAAAATAAATAAACGATGGAAAAATGAAAGGTGGCCAGTTGGAATTTTTCAAAAAAATATTTCCGTTTTCAAATTCCTAATACTATTTTTTTTTTCTGACGCCGGGAATAAATTGCGTTGCATGATATTCTGCCTTGAAAAAGAATCTGAAAATATCGCGTCATGCACAGAATACGGCTGCGATAGACACCCGCCCTTTTTCTTTCTCCTGCCAAAAATAACGAAAATAAAGTAAAAAAAAATAAAATAAATAAATAAATAACAAAAAAATAAAACAAAATTAAGCATAGCGCTCCATTAGAATAAAAAAAAAAAGTCAGATTTACATATTCAAGCACCAAATATTTTCAGTGGTTAAATGATCTCCCTTTTTTTTTTATCTATTTTTCCTCCCTTTTTCTATTCTGTTTTCCTACTTTCCCTCCACATTTATTTTTTTTATCACTTATTTTCTTCCCCTCTTCCTAATCTTTCTTCTTGTTTCCTTTTTCCTACGTAAACATTTCATCATAAAACATTTCCCTCACCCTCTTCCTTCTTTCTCTATTTCTTCTCTGTTTCTCCCAATTCCTCCTTCGCATCTCCCAATTTCTTCCACCTTTCTTCTATTTACACATTTCAAATTCACACTATTTCCGGCAGTCAATTTATTTATTTTTTTTTCTCTTCTTTCCTCTTCCCATATTTACCTTCTTTATTCCCTCCATCCTTTCCTTCCATGTTTAGTGTATTTCTTTCCTCCTTTCCTTTCCTTTATTCCTCCTTTACTATTGATTCACTCCTTCCACCTTTTCTTCCTTCTCTCATTATTCCTTCTCTTCCATCCATCGATCCAACCAGTGTATTTTTTTCCTCTTTTCCTTTCATTTATTCTTCCTTTTTACTATTAATTCACTCCTTCCTCCCTTTCTTCCTTCTATTCTCATTATTCTTTCATTATTCCTTTCTTTCCATCCATCCATTCATCCATCCATCCTTCCTTCTCCCTCCTCACCATTCATTTCTCCTCTTTCCTTCACCCCTTCGTTCTCATTTACGTCTCCTTCCTTCCTTCTTTCCATCCTCCTTTATTCACCCCTTCTTCCTCCCTTTTCCTCATCCCGGAAGCGAAAAAATGTGCAATAAAATAAGAATATCAGGTTCATAAGAGGACTAGTGGAGTTCATGGCGGTGTTCTCTCTCAAATAAGGCAGAACACGTGAACATTTCTCTCTCTCTCTCTCTCTCTCTCTCTCTCTCTCTCTCTCTCTCTCTCTCTCTCTCTCTCTCTCTCTCTCTCTCTCTCTCTCTCTCAGTTCCACAATAACACGAGCGATCGGGAAAAATTGACGTTGCGTTCATTGTCAATAAAACTTTGCCTCTCTTTCTCTTTTTCCAATAAATGCTTTGTGAAACTACGCCGAGAGAGAGAGAGAGAGAGAGAGAGAGAGAGAGAGAGAGAGAGGGAGAGAGAGAGAGAGAGAGAGAGAGAGAGAGAGAGACGAGAGAGAGAGAGAGAGAGAGGGGAGGGATGGGTAATTTTTTCCAGTTTCCATTGACGGTAAAAAATGGATACGTGTGGATATTGTGTGTGTGTGTGTGTGTGTGTGTGTGTGTGTGTGTGTGTGTATACATGAAGTAATAAATAGAATATATGCAAAAAAAAAATAAACGGAGGAGAGGGGAAAAAACGTGCATCGAATTTTCCCTTTAAATCTTTTTTTTTTTTTTTGCTTGCACTTTTTTCGCTTTTTTTTTTCTTCTTCTTTTCGTTCCATTCTAAAAAGTGGTGATATTCCTTTCATTTCTCGTCTCCTCCTCCTTCTCTTCTTCATCTGTCTCAAAGTGAACGCATGGATCAGGAATTATCATACGTGTATGTCCGTTGTCATTTTCATCAGCCCCGCCAAAAAAAAAAAATAATAATAATAATAATAAACAAAATAAAATAAACAAAATAAAATAAAAACAAAGATGGAAAAAAGAAAGAAAGATATTTAACACTAGAATCAACAACCAGATTTAAAGTTTCCATGAGTAGCAAATTGAGTTAGCCATAGATTTTTACATAATCACCAATTCCTCGCATAGAAACTCTTCGCTATAACAAAAGTTTTTTTTCTTTTTTTCTCGAAGTTCAGTAATTTTCTTCTTTCTGTTTTCTTTTATATTAAATTTCTTCTTGCATTGTTTTTTTTCTATTTTTTTTTTTTTTTTTTTTTTTGAGGGGAGGGTTTCCTAAACTTCGATTCTGCCCTTCTACGTTTCTTCTTTTTATTGTTGTTTTTTTTTTCTCTATCTTCAATTTCATACTTCTGTTTTTTTTTTTATCCCTCTTTTTTTGCTGTAGTTTTTTTGTTCTCTCGTGTTCAAATCTACAGTTCCATTTTTACTACGAGTGTACACGCTTTTTTTATTATTATTTTGTGCATTATATATATATATATATATATATATATATATATATATATATATATATATATATATATATATATATATATATATATATATATATATATATATATATATGTAAGAAGTGGAATTTAAAATAAGAATAAAAACTGTACGGAAATGTATTAATAAAAAAAATGTTATTAAAAATAGACGCAAAACAACAAAACAATATATATATATATATATATATATATATATATATATATATATATATATATATATATAAATATATATATATATATATATATATATATATATATATATATATATATATATATATATATATATATATATATATATATTGTTTTGTTGTTTTGCGTCTATTTTTAATAACATTTTTTTTATTAATACATTTCCGTACAGTTTTTATTCTTATTTTAAATTTCACTTCTTACATTCAGATTTTGTGCTGCAGTGAGTTTGCGTTTTCTTTTTTTTTTTTTTAATATTTTCATCAAGTTTTATCTCAGATTTTATTTATCCACGATAATTTATTTATTACTTTCCTTTCCTTTAACCATACTTTACTTATTTATTGATTTATTTCAACTGCTTTACCAGATTTTTTTTCTTTTCTTTTCTTTTTTTTTTTTATTTACTATTTCCAGTATTTTCCCAGGATGATGGAGGTGGCGGTGGCGGTGGTGGTGGTGAGTTCACTCACACGTGTTGTAATTTGACCTTCACAGTCTTGGCGCCAAATCTGAAGGAGACAGTTTGCCTGCCGTAGTCAATGCCAGCCTCGTACTGCTGCAGCGGCCTACACCCCATCACCATGTCCTGCGCGGCAGACATCAGAGTGGAGGGTCCTGAGGCGTGCAGGTCGCAGCCTTGCCTGAGGTTTAGGTACACGTTCTGCACCCTTGGCCACGCCTCCGCGGTGCTTTGCCTTCCATTCCTCGGAGATGCTGAAATTTTCGCACCCAGTATCCAGCAGCACCTGGAAGTGCTCCTTCTCTCCTTCCTCCCGCACCTGGAAGGTGAACACCTTCATGGGCCGTTGCTTTGGTACGGTTCGCAGGCGACGCGGCCGCCGGAAAGTTAGGGTGCTGCCGCCCTGGTGGAACCTCTGCACCACACGGCCGCGGCGGAGCAGGTTCACGTCCAGGACAAAAAGGTCCATGTCGTAGCCCTCCCCGAAGGACTCCGGGAACACCCTAGCGGGGCTGTGCACCTCCACGCCGCCCTCCAGCCGCACCGCCACGTCCTCCAACACCACCACCTCCATGGTTTGGAGCCCGTGCCAAGTGTCGAACTTCATCAAGTGTTTCTCCTCCCTGCCCGTGACCAGACCCAGCCTGCGCGCCAGGGGCAGGAACAGCACGGAGGTCGTGGTGCCAGAGTCTGGGAAGACGCGGCACTCGTGTCCGTTCACTGTGGCCATTACGGTGCCGTCACTGTCCAGGGCGACGGTCGGATAGGGGCCAAGCCTGCGTCTCTTCACCTTCCGCGCCTCGGGGACCACCTGAAGGTGCAGGCTGGTGCTCTCACTGGTTATCGTCACGCTTTCGCTTTCCTGTCGCGGTAGTAAGTTGTTGGGCCATTTTGGCGCCGACGGAAGATTTCCTTACTTTCTACCATCGCTGCAGGAGGTCCGCGTGCACAGTATTTAGGATGAAATATGGATGTTGCTAATGGCACCAACAGCATGGAAGCTAGGCGAGGCTCACTCCAAGCAGCACTTCAGTGGATGGATGGAACCAGCAGCATATCTCTTGCCCCTGACGAGTGATGCATAGTCTAACCTAGCCTGACTCACCTCACCTAATACTAGTAACAACCTAACACAACCTCATCTGACATAACTCAACCTACATAAACTGGACTAACATAACATGACCGAACAAACTCCAACTTCAAAGGCAGATTTATTCTAATCTGCTCTTTAAAACAAACACACCCACACACACACACACACACACACACACACACACACACACACACACACACACACACACACACACACATACGCACGCACGCACAAACCCAATGCACAGAGGCACGCAAGCACGCACACACACCATACACGCGCGCACGCACACACACAGAGCAGCTACAGATTATAGTCATGTATAATAATCCTCACTTTTAACATAATTTAACTATTAATTTGTGAGTATTGTAGTATTTCATTACAAAAATTTGGAATGTGTGGGAAGAAGCCCTCTACTGTCCTGTCCTGAACACACACACACACACACACACACACACACACACACACACACACACACACACACACATTGTAATGATACGTGATGTTCCTCATTCTCAATATCATGACTTTCCGCCGCTACAGCCTCGTTACAGTGATTGCAGGGGAGAGGGGGAGGAACCTTCTACTGTACTATCCTCTCCTTCTCGTACCTTTGTTCACCCTCATGTATGGTGACTCAGAAAAGAACACTAATAGGTGGAATACAATTTTATATAATATGTCGTTTTGTAAAGAGATAAAAAGCTAACTTCCTCCTCCTCCTCTCCCTCCTCCTCCTCGCCTCCTTAAGCAATATTATTATTTTATGCAATCCTATTTCTTCCACTGCATGTTACTTAGAATATTCCCCACCAACAACCCAGTAAGGGCCAACACATCTGCTGCTGTCTGTTCTTCCTTCATCTTCCCTCACTTCTTCCTTCACTTGGTCCTGTCTGGTGTCTGTTCTTTCTGTTCATTCCTCCTCCTCCTCCTCCTCCTCCTCCTCCTCCTCCTCCTCTCCTCCTTCTTCTTCTGTACTATCCCGTCTCCTCCACTAATAATTACCATAGAAAAGTTACCCAAACAGCCTCATAAGGACCTAAAGGTATGTTGCT
>NC_087184.1:2445000-2460000 GCF_035594125.1 Scylla paramamosain
AGTTCACCGGAGAAGGGAATGAATGACTGAGAATACTGGTTAACTCTTGCATTAGAGAGGTGGACAGATTAACCGGTTTACACGTAAGACTGTAGATGAGTGGAAAAAGTCTAGCGAGAACATGTAAAGTGCATAGACACATGAAAATAAAGGGAGTTACATAAAGTTACATTATTTGTGTATTTATGTAATTCTATGTAATCACCTTCTTGCTAGGGTTACTCCACACGTTTACGATATTGTGTGTGAATCAATTTTTGTGTGTCTTTTAAAATCTGACAGTCCCGCTCATCAGTTCACGAGGAGGTTGGACAGATTTATCGATAATGACAGGAAATTTCAAGTGTTCAGGAGTCGCTTTGTGTGTCAGTCTGGCAGTCTTAGAGTCTCCTTGTCCTCTGTGTTCTCATATTCTCTCTCTCTCTCTCTCTCTCTCTCTCTCTCTCTCTCTCTCTCTCTCTCTCTCTCTCTCTCTCTCTCTCTCTCTCTCTCTCTCTCTCTCTCTCTCTCTCTCTCTCTTTCTTACTTTACTTGTTTAGTCTCCCTTATTTTCTCGCGTTCTCATGGTCTCTCTTCCTTGTTTCACTTGTTTATCTCCCTTATTTTCTTCTTCTCTCTCTCTCTCTCTCTCTCTCTCTCTCTCTCTCTCTCTCTCTCCTGGTTTATCCGTCAGTCTCCCTTATTTTCATCTCCATTTCCTCTCCTACACATTTTTAAGTTAATCTCTTATACTTTTCTCCTTTCTTTCAATGTGTCCTCCCTTCCTCCCCTAGCTATCTTCAGCCCTAATCTCCCCTTACTTCCTTGACCATTTTTTTATTGATCTCCCTTATTTTTCACCTCTCTTTCCCCTTACTTATTAAACGTTACGCAAATACATATACATTTTTTTCCTCTCACCTTCCTAACTAAGCAAACTTTCCTTCTTTATTCCCTCTTATTCTGCACGTTTCCCTTCCCCTTCGTCTCCCCTTTAGTCTCCCCTTTAACACTTACATCTCCCCTTACCTCCATAATTAAGCAAACTTTACCTGTATTCTACCCTTGTTCATCATCCTCCCTTTTGGCTCCCCTTTCTTCCCCTTACCCTTGAAAATTATCCTCATTTTTTCTCCCTTCCCTTTAACTCCTTCCTCCATTTGCAGGATAATAAGTAACACTAGCGTTTAGGTTAGGTTAGGTTAGGTTAGGTTAGGTTAGGTTAGGTCAGGTCAGGTCATGTCATGTCATGTCATGTCATGTCATGTCATGTCATGTCATGTCATGTCATGTCATGTCATGTCATGTCATGTCATGTCATGTCATGTCATGTCATGTCATGTCATGTCGGGTTGGGTTGGGTTGGGTTGGGTTGGGTTGGGTTGGGTTGGGTTGGGTTGGGTTGGGTTGGGTTGGGTTGGGTTGGGTTGGGTTGGGTTAGGTTAGGTTAGGTTAGGTTATGTCATGTCAGGTTGGGTTGGGTTAGGTTAAGTTACGTTATGTTGGATTAGGTTAGGTTACGTTAGGTTACGTTAAGTTGGGTTGGGTTGGGTTAGATTAGGTTAGGTTAGGTTAGGTTGGGTTGCGTTAGGTTGGGTTGGGTTAGATTAGGTTAGGTTAGGTTAGGTTAGGTTGGGTCAGGTTGGGTTGGGTTTGGTTAGGTTAGGTTAAGTTGGGTTAGTTTAGGTTGGGTTAGGTTAGTTTAGGTTGGGTTTGGTTAGGTTATGTTAGGTTAGGTAAGGTTAGGTTAGGTTAGGTTGGATTAGGTTAGGTTAGGTTAGGTTAGGTTGGGTTAGGTTGGGTTGGGTTGGGTTTGGTTAGGTTATGTTACGTTAAGTTGGGTTGGGTTAGGTTAGGTTAGGTTAGGTTAGGTTAGGTTAGGTTAAATTAGGTTCAGATTAACTCAGCTCATTAATTTCACAGTTGATTCCTTCACTGCGTAGATCACGACTCGAAAAAGCGTCACATTTTGCCGAGAAATAAACATTCAGTGTCTGGAAATGAGCAAACTTGTGTTATTTCCACAACTACACATTTCTCTTCTATTTTCCCTTCTACTATCAACCCACAACACTTCCCTTTACTCCCCCACCATCACTACCCTTTCCTTTCCCCCATTCTCGCAACCTTACCTTTCTCCATCCCCCTCCACTTGGCCCCCCCTCGCCGCCAAGCACGCGGGGGAGCGCTGGCCCCCTGCTGCGCCCAATGATCGCCCCCTTGGAAGGAACTCGCTTGTAAAGACCCGCTTAAAGACCTCCCTTAAGTCAGCTCTCTCTCTCTCTCTCTCTCTCTCTCTCTCTCTCTCTCTCTCTCTCTCTCTCTCTCTCTCTCTCTCTCTCTCTCTCTCAGGTGTCACTTTTCCAGGTAAGCTAAATTCTGTGTGGAAATAAAAAAATGAAAAAAAAATGATACTGGAAGCAAGCCTTGTATCGTATTGCAAGTTGATGACACACACTTTACACACACTTACAATTAGAGGGAGAGTGTAATTAAGTAGAGTCATTATTAAAGTCAAATTGCACAGCTTCCCTCGGTATAAAAATTCGAGTGTGCATGAGGAAAAAAAAAATTAGGTGTTATTATTATTATGGACAGAGAGAGAGAGAGAGAGAGAGAGAGAGAGAGAGAGAGAGAGAGAGAGAGAGAGAGAGAGAGAGAGAGAGAGAGAGAGAGAGAGAGAGAGACAGGAAAAAGTAGGAAAGGTATTTCAGTCTCATTAAGAAGTTATTCAGGCTTGAGAGAGAGAGAGAGAGAGAGAGAGAGAGAGAGAGAGAGAGAGAGAGAGAGAGAGAGAGAGAGAGAGAGAGAGAGAGAGAGAGAGAGAGAGAGAGAGAGAGAGAGAGAGAGAGAGAGAGAGAGAGAGAGAGAGAGACTCGTTTTGAGCACTAATAGATGAATAATGTCAGCGATACTTATGTAAAAAGAAAATAATGAATGACAATGAAATGATGAATGAGTGAAGAAATGAATAAATAAATAACACAAATAAATAAATAAATAAATAAATAAATGTAAGAAAATTGTGTCCATTGTAAATATCACCTGTCTTATGCCTTTTTATTCGTCCTATTCATTCATTCATTCATTTATACATCTCTCTCTCTCTCTCTCTCTCTCTCTCTCTCTCTCTCTCTCTCTCTCTCTCTCTCTCTCTCTCTCTCTCTCTCTCTCTCTCTCTCTCTAAATGGTTTCCTCTACTCAATCAGTTCTTTCCCCTCACTTCCCTCGCCTGCTTCTTCCCTCTTCTATTAGTTGTCTTATTTATTTCCCCTTTCCTTCATCTCTCGTTCCCTTCCCTTGCTTGTTCCTTTATCTAGTTTTTCCTTTGTTTCTTTTTATTCCGATACCAAATTGCTGAGCGGCACAAGAGGTAGAGAATTCATATTTTCTTGTGTTTCTGTGTTCCCCCTATCACTCTCTCTCTCTCTCTCTCTCTCTCTCTCTCTCTCTCTCTCTCTCTCTCTCTCTCTCTCTCTCTCTCTCTCTCTCTCTCTCTCACGCACATTTTAAAATAATCTAAATGTGGAAGTTTAAAATAGCGTATTTTTCTTAACCAAGGCTACTGCAAAATATATAATGCGTACTTCAGTATCTATTTTTTCCTCTCTTTCTCTCATACACCAACAATAAGACAAAAGATATACCAGCAGAAACGCTCCTTGTCATGGCAGTAAGTACTAAAATAAGTAAATAGACCCTGCAAAAATGACACTTAGTACGTCTATTTTAAGGTATTTTTGAAGCAGTTATTATTTTTTTTTTCTCTCGCCTCCCGAACCCTTCCCATTTCCTTTGTTGTATTTATGTTTTCATCCTAAATTTAATGTTCTCCTTTATTTCGTCTTTTCTCTTCGACCAAATTTAGGGGCGGGCCACCCTGTTCGGCGCGCAAGGCGTGTGTGGTCTGTAATTCCTTGTAATTACTATTTTCCTTCCTTGATTACCTTCTTTGCTCTGCTCTCTTCCTTCTCCCACCACCGCCATCACCGCCATCACGCCCACGGTAACCACCAACACCACCATGATAACTGTACCACCACCATGATAAATACTACTACTGCCATTACCACTGCGATAACTACCACCACCACCACCACCATAACTACCACCACCACCACGATAACTACTACTACTACCACCACCATAACTACTACCACCACCACCACCACCATCACCACCATCACCACCAAAGTAACAACCACCACCATCACCACCGTACTGGTCACCATCACTACTACTACCACCATCACCACCACGACAACTACCATCACCCAAATAACTATCACCACCACCACCACCATTACGACCATAACGATTACTGCCATTACGTAACACCACCATCACCACCAAAACCACCACAACCACAATAACAAAAGCCATCACCGCCACATTAATTACTGCTACTATTTTCGCTTCTTCTGTCTGAATTTTTCATTTTACTCGTCTTTATCTTTCGTCAAATTAGCGGAACCAAAATCTGTCACCTCTTCTTCTTCATCCTAATCCTTCTGCTTCTTTGTTGTTGTTGTTGTTGTTGTTGTTGTTGTTGTTGTTGTTGGTTTTCCTCTTCTTTTTCGTTTTCTCATTCCTTTCTTCGTCCTTTTCATCTTTTCCTTACTTCCCCCAACCGCACGTTTCTCACCCCCTCCCTTTCTCCTCCTCCTCTTCTCCTCCCTTCTTGTACTATATTCCTCGGCTCACCTCCACCTCCTCCTCCACTTCCCCCTTCTCACCGACCTTCCTATAGATATTAGTTTACCAAATACTTGCTCAGTAACACCTTTGTCCATCTATTTTTTTTTCTTTTTTTTTGTTAATTATTCTTTTCTCTCCTCTTCCTCCTTTTCCTTCTTCTCCTCTTCATTTGCCTGCCAATTTTTTTCATTCTCCTCGCATTCGTTTTTTTTTTTTCCTTCTCTTTCTCCTTTCTTCTCTTCCTTCTTCTTCTTCTTCTTCTTCTTCTTCTTCTTCTTCTTCTTCTTCTTCTTCATCTTCTTCTGTTTCTTGTTCTTCATATTCTTGTCCTTCTCCTTCATCATCATCATCATCATCATCATCATCATCATCATCATCATCTTATCCTCCTCCTTCTCGACCTCCTCCTCCTCCTCCACCTACCCACTTTTTCTTCTTCTTCTTCTTCTTCTTCTTCTTCTTCTTCTTCTTCTTCTTCTTCTTCTTCCAATTCTTCCCCTTCTTATTGTTCTTCATCATCATCATTTCCTTCTTCTTCATCATCTCCTGCCCTATGCCCAAACCTTATCACATTTACCCTGTATCCTCAACCCACAACCATTCCCCCTCCTCCTCCTCCTCCTCCTCCTCTTTCTCCTCTTCCTCCTCCCAGTCCTCCCTCCTCCAATTCCTTAGTTTATCAGCGAGGCAGCGCCCTTATACTCGCGTTCATTCCATCCCGTATCCTACCAACACACACTTCACGGAACTCCTGCGGGAAAGAGATCCGCCGCGCACCTGGTATTGCCGCCCAAAGTCGCTTGCGTCGGGGCGTGTGGGTGCCGGGCCGCCTCCTGCCGTCCCCCGCTGTGATCCCCGCAGACGCCGCGCCCCCCTCCCGTGCGCACTGATGGAGGGACCCGAAGGAGAATGGCAATAAGCGAGAGGGAGGAGATGAGTGGAGAGTCGCGCCTTCATGGTTAGGGATTTATCTTCGCTAGGTCATATTTTGTAATGGGGAGGAGTAGGAGAAGGAGGAGGAGGAGGAGTAGGAGGAATGGGAAGTGAAGGAGAAGTAGGAGGGCCAGTAGGAGGTTGTGAGGTGACCGAAGGAGTTTGAGGTGCATGTAGATTGTGGATGTGGAGGAGAAGGAAGAGTTGGAGGAGGAGGAGGAAAAGAGAGCATCACAAGAACTTGATCTAGGAAAAGGCAGTTCTCCTCCTCCTCCTCCTCCTCCTCCTCCTCCTCCTCCTCCTCCCCTTCCTTCTCCTCCTAGTTCTAATATTTCTCTTTTGCTCTTGTTTCTTCTTCTCCTACGAATATAAAGTATAGAGTTATAGAAGAAGAGATGCATAAATAAGGTTAATTATGATATTTCACTTTGTTATCTGCATCCACACACACACACACACACACACACACACACACACACACACACACACACACACACACACACACACACACACACACACACAGTTAAACTGTAGCATATTGACAAAAAAGAGTAAATAAAAAAAAGTTACGATGATATTTAAGTACGAAATCATAGTGAGCAATAAGCAGGTGTAGTTAACAGGGAAATTACTAGTAAAAGTGTGTGTGTTCAGAGCTTCAGGTGAGATAAGAACCGGGATGTGATTATTTTTTTCCTTGTGATTGATAAATGTACAAGGAAGAGATGAAGATAAGAGATTATATTCATTGCAAACCTCTCTCTCTCTCTCTCTCTCTCTCTCTCTCTCTCTCTCTCTCTCTCTCTCTCTCTCACCTACCTCTGTATGTATCTACGTTTTCTTTACGTGTCTATTTATCTATTTGCGTATTTATCTATCTGTCTGTCTATCTATCTCTCTATTTATCTACCTATGTATCTAATTAACTATGTATCTAATCAACTATCTATCTATATATCCATCAATCTATCTATCCACCTTTAGCATCTATTTATACATCCATTTACTTATATTTCTATTGATCTATCTATCTATCATTCTATCTGTCTGTCTATCTATGTATACTTCTATCTATCTATCTATCTCTATCATCTATCGATACATCAACACAAGTATCTCCTGAAGGCGCAGTGCAGCTCCTCCCCTACAGAAGGCTTTGTTGGAGTCCCCCACTGGTGCATGTTGCGGGGCTGGGCGAGGCCTCCACGGGTCCCGCCAGACAGCGACGCCCCTCAGATTGTTCTCATAAACCTCTTGTAAGATTCAACCAAGTAATTTAGCTATTTTTCTGTTGATTTTTTTTTCCTCTTCTTTCTTTCCTTTTCCTGGGGTAATTTTCCTTCACGATGTCTCTTCTTCGTTGTTTATTTTATTTTTTCCCTTTTCCTTCCTTCCTTTTGGTCTAATTTTCTTTCGTGATCCCTTTTTTTCCCGTTCTCGTTTGTTTTGCCTTTTTTCTTTCCCTTTTTTCCTTTCTTCCCTTGAGGTAATTCCCTTCCATGATGTCTTTTTTTTGTTGTTGTGGCTTGTTTTATTTTTTCCTCGCCTTTCCTTTCTTTTCTTTGGGTTAATTTTCCTTTATGATATCCCTTTTTTTCCCTTGTCGTTTATTTTCCTGTTTTTCTTCACCTTTCCTTTCCTCCTGCTGGATAATTTTCCTCTAAGATACCTTTTTTTTTTCCTAGTGTTTGATTTCCCCCTTTTTTTTCTTCCCTCCTCATCTTCCTCCTTCCTCTTTCTCCTCCTCTTCCTCTTCCACCTATTTTTCGACGTGTGAAATACGAAGGGTGTCTTTTTTTCTCTTCCTCTTGCAAGTTTTTTTTTTTTCTCTCCTCCTTCCATTTAATTTTTGGTGTGGTGGTGAAGTAAGATGTCGTCGGTGTTTCCTCCGTCCTTTCCTCCTCCAGGTAGCGGCAAGAGACACTGGTACACGTTCCTCTTCCTTTACTTACGTTTACTTAATGCATACTTATTAACCCTTTGACTGCCACTTGGTACTCCTTTCTCTAATCACATATTTACTTGTTCTACAGCTACAACCAATCTTTGAAGTGGGGAGGAACTGCAAAATGTATTCTTTTTCATCGGTAACTTGTGTGTAGATGCTTATAAAGACTTCAACGCATTGCTTCTGGTGTTGTTGATTGTTTAGTGTCGCAGTGAAAGGGTTGACTATGTTTTTTCTTATGTTAATACTACTTACTTTCACTCATAAATCATGTGCTGTGTCTTTCTTTTTTTTTTCTATCCTTTCTTTCTTCTAATGCAAGTTCATTCATTTGCTTTTCCTTTCCTTTTCTTCTTTATTTGTTTTCTCTCATTTTAGCTTTCTTTGCTTTCATTTTCGGTTCCAATCACAAACCACTATGGAACTCTTCTCGTCTCCCTGCTGTGTTGTCTCTTTTCTATTTTTGCATTTTTTTTTTCGTTCTCTGGTTTATATTATTTCAAATTGATTCTATCTATCGTTTGATCTTCCACTACTCATCTTCTTCTTCCTCTTGTTCTTGTTCTTGGTCTGCTTCTCTTTCTTCTAATTCTTCTTTTTCTTCTCCTCCTCCTCCTCCTCCTCCTCCTCCTCCTCTCCATTCCTTGCCCATTCTCTATTTTCTTCTCTCTATTTCCTCTTTCCTTAGATTCGTATCACTCCAAGACCACTCTATCGTTCCCCTCTCTCCTCCTCCTCCTCCTCCTCCTCCTCCTCCTCCTCCTCTGCAGGTTCTCGCCCCCCTGGGAAGGCTCCTGGGGAAGGTGTTTTGTCAGGGGCTCGGCGGGTACTCTTGCTCGCGCCACCGCCCCTGGGGAGTGGCTTTGTCCCGCCTTGTTGGCAGCCCCGGGGGACGAACGCCGCGGCAGGGAGGAGGAGGAGGAGGAGGAGGAGGAGGAGGAGGAGGAGGAGCAGGAGGAGGAGGAGGGGAGAGGGAGGAGGAAGAGAGATATGCAGATGACCAAGCAGCAAACAAAATAAAAAAAAAAAAGAAGTGTGAAACGAAGGTGCAGACAGGGAAGAATAGACAAGGAGGAGGAGGAGAAGGAGGAGGAGGAGGAGGACCAAAAATAAATGGGGGCTTAAAGGGAGACAGAAACACAAATTGATGTCAAAGGAAATACCGATAAACCAAGAAAACAAACACAAATAAAAACGCAACAAAATTTCATCGTTCCGTAACATGTGAACCTCCTCCTCCTCCTCCTCCTCCTCCTCCTCCTCCTCCTCCGCGGCTTATCCCTCTTGGTACACTTCACAATGCAGGATGGAAAGCTAAATCTGATTGCTTTATTGTACGGCTGAATGTTGCCGAGACTTTATGTAAAGACTCGATTTCTGCGCTGAGAGGGTAGGAGGAGGAGGAGGAGGAGGAGGAGGAGGAGGAGGAGGAGGAGGAGGAGGAGGAGGAGGAGGGGGAAAGGAGGAGGAGGAGAGGGAGGGTTACCACAGGGGGTCGAGGAGATAAAGGAAGTCTTAGGGGGAGGAGAAGCGGGCGGTCAGATGGCAAGAGCTGTCGAGTGATAATATTATTGTGGAAGTGAAGGATGGAGTGGGTGGGGGTGTGATTGCTGTGGCGATTATATGATTGGCTCCCTGGCTGTGTAATGACCCGTGGGATTGTATTACGAGGTGTGATTGTGCGATAGATGCCGCCCCGTGTTTTGTCTACCTGCCCGCCGCTGTTACTCTCCGCCTCACCGCACCTTCGGGATCTCAATTAACACGGTGATGCTTTCTTAAACAGGTGATAAAATGTGTGGGTTTATCTTTTTTTATGCTGCCACCTCCTCCTCCTCCTCTCTCCTCCTCCTCCTCCTCTCTCCTCCCAGGCTATAAGGTGCAAATGATGAGGGTATGAAGAGAATGTGATTGTGGTGATAGGTGTGTGTGTGTGTGTGTGTGTGTGTGTGTGTGTGTGTGTGTGTGTGTGTGTGTGTGTGTGTGTGTGTGTTTCGGCCTGATAATGATGATTTGTGAGTGATATGTGAGGATTGCAGATAAAGACGTGTTGATGTCATGTGTGTGTGTGTGTGTGTGTGTGTGTGTGTGTGTGTGTGTGTGTGTGTGTGTGTGTGTGTGTGTGTGTGTGTGTGTGTGTGTGTGTGTGTGTGTGTGTGTGTGTGTGTGTGTGTGTGTGTGGCTCTGAGGTTCAAATTTACTGCTGCTACAGTGTAATATAGCCATAAACAAAGAATATAACACCAATGACCTTACAAATAAAAAAAAATAATAATAATAATCAAGACAAATAAATAAAATACATAACGAGACAAAGTAACTGATAAAAAAAAAGATAAATAAATCATAACTACAAGCATGACAACTACACCACAACCTGCAATCCTTCAACTGCAACCACCGTGACACCAAACCTGCCATCAAGCACACCTGTCACCTGATCACATTAACACCTGACACAGCACCATCACCACCCCAGCTACACAACGACCCAAGCCACCACAGACACCCCAACACAATACCCTCCCCCTCCATTTAAAGACTCCCCCTGACTCAGACATGAATCCACAGGTGCGAGAAGAAAGGAGAAAACAGAAACTCCAACACAAGTAACACAGGTGAGGAAAGGTAGGACCGGGGGACACAGGTATGCTAATAATACTCCCTGGGGACACACTGCATTACCTGGCCCCAGTCCCTGTACCTGAGCAGCCCACCTGTCATTCATCTGATTGACTCATGGCTTATTCACTCCTTCCATCAGGTAGGGGGAGAGGAAGGGAGGGACACAAAAAGAGCATAACACCTGTTCTTACGCCACAATCACATGGTATGAATTATGCACCTGAACTGGCGACACGCAAGGTAAGGCCAGGAGGTGAGGATGAATGAGAGAGAGAGAGAGAGAGAGTGAGAGGGGAGAGAGAGAGGGGGAGAGGGAGAGTACTAAGAGAGATTTAGTGAGTGTGGATGTGGATGGTTAGGAAATGTTACAGTGGAGAGGATGGAGCAAAAAAAAAAAAAGTGGAAGAGTGATGGATGGAGAGAGAGAGAGAGAGAGAGAGAGAGAGAGAGAGAGAGAGAGAGAGAGAGAGAGAGAGAGAGAGAGAGAGAGAGAGAGAGAGAGAGAGAGAGAGAGATTAAATGTAAGGAAAGTGATGATGATGATACGATGAGAGGAAGTGGATGGATTCAGTGACTAATTATGAAGGAGGAGGAGGAGGAGGAGGAGGAGGAGGAGGAGGAGGAGGAGGAGGAGGAGGAGGAGGAGGAGGAGGAGGAGGAGGTGGATGTGGAGGAGAAGAAAAGAATGAAGAGGCTAGAATGTGAGAACCGTCTGGGGAAGAAGAAGAAGAAGAAGAAGAAGAAGAAGAAGAAGAAGAAGAAGAAGAAGAAGAAGAAGAAGAAGAAGAAGAAGAAGAAGAAGAAGAAGAAGAAGAAGAAGAAGAAGAAGAAGAAGAAGAAGAAGAAGAAGAAGAAGAAGAAGAAGAAGAAGAAGAAGAAGAAGAAGAAGAAGAAGAAGAAGAAGAAGAAGAAGAAGAAGAAGAAGAAGAAGAAGAAGAAGAAGAAGAAGAAGAAGAAGAAGAAGAAGAAGAAGAAGAAGAAGAAGAAGAAGAAGAAGAAGAAGAAGAAGAAGAAGAAGAAGAAGAAGAAGAAGAAGAAGAAGAAGAAGAAGAAGAAGAAGAAGAAGAAGAAGAAGAAGAAGAAGAAGAAGAAGAAGAAGAAGAAGAAGAAGAAGAAGAAGAAGAAGAAGAAGAAGAAGAAGAAGAAGAAGAAGAAGAAGAAGAAGAAGAAGAAGAAGAAGAAGAAGAAGAAGAAGAAGAAGTAGGAAGGAAGGAAGGAGGGGAATGGATGGAAGGAAAGTGTAGAGAAGAGAGAGGAGGATGAAAGAGGTTAGTGAAAAGCATGAATGATGATGATGATGATGATGATGATGATGATGATGATGATGATGATGATGATGATGATGATGATGATGATGATGACGATAAATGAAAGTGAAGAAGAACTAACTGATTAATGATCCAATTATAAACATTAACACACACACACACACACACACACACACACACACACACACACACACACACACACGAGAAAATAACTATCATGCCAACTAAAGGATATAAACAAATATAAAAGACATGAACACACAAACAAATGAACAAAGATAAAAAAAAATAATAATAAATAAATAAATATACGTAAAAACAGATCAAAATATAAAAAAAGAATTCAAAACCCCAACAGAAAAAAAAACCTATTAATTCCAAGTAGGCCTATCTATGATATTTTCACCTTAAGACACACACACTCACACACACACACACACACACACACACACACACACACACACACACACACACACACACACACAGATCCTGCTGATGTTTGTACGTTTTAAAGTTCGTGTGTGTGTGTGTGTGTGTGTGTGTGTGTGTGTGTGTGTGTGTACATAATTATAAACTAAAGATCAATAAAATTACCTAAGAATATGAGCATTGAAAGGCGCCATGACCGTTCCCTCCACCTTCCACTCCCCGTCTTCCACCTCATCGCCTCGTTCCCTCGCCACGCCTGTTAACTGATCCACTCTGAGCCTCCCTCCTTCAACGCCTCCCGCTGCGTCACCTTGCTTAGTCCCAGCGGCGCTCTATTGTCTTCTGTCCCTCCCTCTCCTCCTCCTCCTTCTCCTCCTCCTCCTTCAGGCTGTCAATACCCGTTTGGTTCTCTCCAACACACAGGCCTCCTCTTCCTCTTCCTCTTCTTCTTCAGATATTCATTTATTTTCGGTTTCCAGTCGCTCGCTACCTCGGAATAGCGCCTCGTTCATTCTTCCCTTTTTTTTCACAGGTTATTTTGTGTGGTGGGAATTTTTGTGTCGCCGCGGCCGCAGGAATGCCCCGTCCAGGCCCCGCGACACACAGCACAACGCCCGCCGCCTCTCTTTTGTGGTGAAATTAATCTGTTATTGCATTCTCATCGATCAGCAATTTAGTAGACTAAGGAAGGGACACGAGAAGGCTTTTTTACCCCGGCCTCTCCTTCCAAGACATAAAACTGAAACGCCAACTCACCCTCCGCCATCCAGCCACTCCGGACACCCTCACGACCCACTTCACAAGGCCCTTACGTCCCTCCCCATGGGCTTCGCGTATGGGCACGCCAGCTTTACGTGCAGGCGTGGGTTGTCACCTTGTGCCTCCAGGTAGCGGCGTCTTCACCTGATCTCTGCTTTTCGTTCTGGCTGACAATTTTTCTGGCGTGACGCTGTTGGCGGCGACCCGTCACTGCCGCCTCATACCCCCGCCTCCTTTTCCGTCCCTCTACACGCCTGATGGATGTTGATAGCTTGTTGCAAATGAGATTAGTTCTTACGGGTAGAGAGAAGCAGGGCAGGTGTGAGGTCCAGGGAGGACGGGGAGGGAGGAAGTGGGGGTCAGAGGAGAGGAGAAAGAGAAGAGGAAAGGTGAATGGAAATATTTAATGGGAAGGTAGTATTAAAGTGAGGGTAGAACGTGTTACATTTGCCGCTTTTTCCAGACCAGATCGTGAGTGGGAGCCGAGGGTGTCTGGTGTGATGGAACCTGGAACATTAAGGGAGGAAATTGACGTGCAGGTGTCACAGGTAAACGGCAGGTGAGAGGCAGGTGTGTGTGTGTGTGTGTGTGTGTGTGTGTGTGTGTGTGTGTGTGTGTGTGTGTGTGTGTGTGTGTGTGTGTGTGTGTGTGTGTGTGCCACGCCGAGGAAAAAAGTGAAAAAGTCATGATACAAATAGCACAAAAAAGGAAGAGAGAGAGATGAGATTCAGTACTATCCTTTCACCAGAGAGAGAGAGAGAGAGAGAGAGAGAGAGAGAGAGAGAGAGAGAGAGAGAGAGAGAGAGAGAGAGAGAGAGAGAGAGAGAGAGAATGGTCGGTCGTGTCATTAACTCAGTCCTTCGCGATAGAATCTTTGGTGAGTCTTTGCGGTTGTCTTGTCCACTACCGAAAAGAGAGAGAGAGAGAGAGAGAGAGAGAGAGAGAGAGAGAGAGAGAGAGAGAGAGAGAGAGAGAGAGAGAGAGAGAGAGAGAGAGAGAGAGAGAGAGAGATTAAATGTAAGGAAAGTGATGATGAAGATACGATGAGAGGAAGATAGAGAGAGAGATAGAGAAACATTCGTGCGAAGATACAAGATGAAAAAAGATGAAATGAAAGAAAACTTAAATGGATAAAGAAACGAGGGAGAAAGAAAGAAAAGGGAGGAAAAAAGGAGGACAGAAAATGGAGAGGGAAGTAGATTAACAAGAAAAAAATAACGAAAGAAGGAAAATCGAGGAAAAAAATGAGGCGAGAAGTGATACGAGGAGGAGAAAAAAATGAAAAAAAGAAGGAAGGGGAAACAGAAAAGGAGAAACTGAGAAAAAAAAACAAAGAAAACGCCATAAATTTAAGAATATATATAAGGGAAGAAAATATAAAAAGGAGAATAATACAAACGAATGATAAAGAGGAAACGAGAGAGAGAGAGAGAGAGAGAGAGAGAGAGAGAGAGAGAGAGAGAGAGAGAGAGAGAGAGAGAGAGAGAGAGAGAGAGAGAGAAAGGTACGGAAACAGACAATGAAACAGAATAATAGAATAAAAATAAATGAGAGGCGCGAAAGACGTAATAACACACGGAAATAATGAAATAATAAGAAAACTATAATATAATCAATAAAAGAAATACAGAAAATTACAAAAAAACGCAAACACGGGTGGAAACAACAGTAGCATTCCAGCATAAGTGTACGAGCAAGCAATACATGAGCAGTTACTTAAAAAAAAAATAAATAAATAATGCAATAATAAAAGATAAATAAATATATGACAAAAGAAAATGAAGATAGGACGACAAAAGGAAAACAAAACGTGACATTAATTACAAAAATAAAACCGAATAGCCAAAACAGACACAAATAACTGAAAAAAGACAAAAAAAAAAAACACACACACATCAAGTATCAAAGAAATACACTCAAGAACACAAACAGAACCCAATAAACAAAAGAAAACACACAAAAAAGGCAAGGAAAACCCCAACACACTTAACACCAGTCACTCAAGAAACACGCCACGTACTACACAAAATCCACTTACAAGAAAAAGGACAACTGAAGTACAAAGTGAGGAAGCAAAACCTGGTCACTTCGCTGGCAGACTGAAGGGTGTTAAACCAGCCCTAGTCAGACTGAAAGGGCGTTAAGTGCCACAGGACGCGTGATCGAAGGACACTGACGCACCCACACACGCATGACCCTCGTGCATGACAGGCGACGGAGAGCGAGACAAGACGAGGCGCAGGTGAGGTGAGGAAACGAAGGAGGGTTAGGCAGGTGATGAAGGAGGCAGGTGAGGAGAAGGAGGGAGGGAGGGAGGAAAAAGGAATGAAACAGCAGCGGTCTCTTCTTCTCCTCGCCACA
>NC_087184.1:2465000-2467500 GCF_035594125.1 Scylla paramamosain
AATACCCAAAAAATATCAGCACGCAAGGAAAAAGCTCATTACTGAAAACATTAAGTAGGAAATAATCCACTTTACCTTTTTATTACTTAACAGTCAAGTCAAAAAATTACCGCCACTACTTGTACTTGCGCCACGAAAAATTAATGAGGGAAAAAATGCAAGTAAAAAGTCAGAGAAGTAATTCGTTCCTGGGCAGAAATTATTGGCTTCCTCCTTGCTGAGTTTTCCGATTTACATTCTTGCTGGTCTTGTGTGTGTGTGTGTGTGTGTGTGTGTGTGTGTGTGTGTGTGTGTGTGTGTGTGTGTGTGTGTGTGTGTGTGTGTGTGTGTGTGTGTGTGTGTGTGTGTGTGTGTAACGAGACATTATTAAGGCTTTACTTGCTTAGTATTTTCGACAAAAACTCAAAATTCTTCACTCCATTTCTCCACTAATGTAACACTTTCTATTTTCTGATTACGTTCTATCTCCAGTTATTTCTTGGCATAGTTATAGGCATTAAAACATTACCAAACATTTACTTAGACATCATATAATAGAAAAGTAATTCTTCTCTATTTTCTATGTAATTGCAGCATTCTACAAAAACCATCTTTGACATTCAAATAATATTTTTTATCTCAATTTATGTTTTGCCTCCTTTTTTTTTTTTTTTTCTAATTATAAGAAACAAAATATTATCAAGATTTCTTAAAAAACAGCCAGAAACTCAAGGCTGATGCAGTTGTGTGTTTATCTTAACCGTTTCCAGTTAATACAATTCTTTCTGACCTTAACTGACGTTTTATCGACATTTTCTTCTAAACAAATACGTGATTTATTCATTAATGTATTCCACAATCCATTCCTTCCCCGAGACACTTCAGTGAAATCTCTCTTTTATCTATTTTTTTCCTCTTCCATTTTTCATGCACTCCTTTTCCTCCTCTAACTGCTGATCTTTTCCTCCTCCTCTTGCTGCTCCTCCTCCTCCTCCTCCTCCTCCTGCTTGAATATTATCACCATCACCTCCACCACTACCAAATGCTCTCTTCCAACATCTAACCATTCCTCCCCCTTACCTCTCTCTCTCTCTCTCTCTCTCTCTCTCTCTCTCTCTCTCTCTCTCTCTCTCTCTCTCTCTCTGGCAGGACACAGTATGCACAATAAGGCCCTGGGTAAGAGAATGCAGTGGCCGGACATCAGCATTTAATTCGCCGGCAGCAGCCTCGGGCCCGCACCAGCAGCTCTATCTATCACGGCGATTAAACACACGCATAATGATAATCCTGCGCGTTCTCAGGCAGCTCCGAGGGGATAAAAACAAGACAAGGGCCAGAGAACTAAGAGAGGGAGGGAGAGGCAGGGAGGGTGGGATGCAAGAGGCGGCGGATTCACAGGCAGGTTAAGCTAGAGAAAGAGAGGGATGGATAGGGAAGCAGTAGTAGTAGTAGTGGTAGTGGTAGTAGTAGTGATAGTAGTAGTAGTAGTAGTAGTAGTAGTAGTAGAAGTAGTAGTAGTAGTAGTAGTAGTAGTAGTAGTAGTAGTAGTAGTAGTAGTAGTAGTAGTAGTAGTAGTAGTTTAATAGCAAGAAGGAGAAAAATAAGATGCGAACAAGGAGTCAGATGAGAAGAAGAAGAAGAAGAAAAAGAAGAAGAAGCAGAAAAAGAAGAAGAAGAAGAAACAGAAGAAGAAGAAGAAACAGAAGAAGAAAAAGAAGCAGAAGCAGAAGAAGCAGAAGAGGAGGAGGAGGAGGAGGAGGAGGAGGAGGAGGAGGAGGAGGAGGAGGAGGAGGAGGAGGAGGAGGAGGAGGAGTATAATGGATGTCTAGGTTTTGAGAAATAATGTTGGAAGGGCAAAGCTACGTTCATCTAAACAGCAGGAGGCGCCCACAGAACACAAGACGGGAGGAGGAGGAGGAGGAGGAGGAGGAGGAGGAGGAGGAGGAGGAGGGTAAGGGAAAGTAGGAGAGGAGGTAGGGGAGGTAAAGGGAGAGGAGTGAGGTGGTAAAAGGAGGCTGGAGGAGAGAGAGAGAGAGAGAGAGAGAGAGAGAGAGAGAGAGAGAGAGAGAGAGAGAGAGAGAGAGAGAGAGAGAGAGAGTGCAGGTAGCGGCAGCCCCCAACAGGTAGAGTGTCACCAGGTGCTCTCGAGGTCCGATCTACACGATAATGCGACGTGTACACCATTTCTTACGCCCCTCTCTCTCTCTCTCTCTCTCTCTCTCTCTCTCTCTCTCTCTCTCTCTCTCTCTCTCTCTCTGATGTGAGCTTCTGAGAGAGAGAGAGAGAGAGAGAGAGAGAGAGAGAGAGAGAGAGAGAGAGAGAGAGAGAGAGAGAGAGAGAGAGAGAGAGAGAGAGAGAGAGAGAGAGAGAGAGAGAGAGAGAGAAGGTTTGCATGAGGTGTGCTTAGGAGGCAAAGTTCCCACTGGTTTAACACTGGACAATGCGGAATCTCGCCATCAGAGCCACAAAAATAAGAGTGTGTGTGTGATTCCCTGCCGTATGTGCAATGGCGGCTGCTTCA
>NC_087184.1:2475000-2495000 GCF_035594125.1 Scylla paramamosain
CTGTCATCACCCCTGTGGTTCCTGCCCCCTCCTGCCTCCCTCCTGGCGCGTGAAGGTCAGTTATCAGGTCATTAGAGGTCACGGGAGGTCAAAGGTCACGAGAGCCAGAACATTAGTCTCCTGTTTCTGTGTTTGTTGTGTCACAAAATTATGAAAAATTGAAAGAATTCGTTTCAGTGTCCAAGTTGTTGTTGTTGTTGTTGTTGTTGTTGTTGTTGTTGTTATTGTTGTTATTCTGTTGGTCAAAATATTCATGTTTGGTTTTATCTGTTTGTTAAAAACACAAGTATTGTATTTCCGATAATCATAACTATTCTTTCATAGTCATATATATATATATATATATATATATATATATATATATATATATATATATATATATATATATATATATATATATATATATATATATATATACTCTTTCTTCACGTAAAATTGTTATAATCATTATTATTATTATTATGACTATTATCATTATAATTATAGGCATCTTTATTATAATCTATTTTGTCATTAGATTTTATTTTATAGAGATGAGCATTGTATTTACTGAATTCCGTAATACATAAAGCTCTTACTTATTTATTTATTTTTGTTATAACTGACACAAACTGGCACGAACAGAAAAAAATAATACTAATAATAACACTGTAATGTGTCCCTAACGTATAACGCGACGCCTCCTCGTCTCCTGCCTTCCCTGTCTTTATACAAGAGAATAAAATGAAATAAAATAAATGAACAAATAATAAACAAATGAGAGAAAAATAGTTATTTATAAATTTCAGTTTTGGCTTCTAGTAATGAAAATAAATAATATGCATCTTACTTGTTAACTATCACAAATGCTCACCATCAAAGCGGTACATACACCCACAAACACAACACACAAGTACACTCACAGCCACAAGTAGAGAAATACAACACCTCCTTTCCACTGTGCCTCGTGTTTTCTCCTCACCTGACGTGGTTTGATCTGCCACGCATCTCTCCCTCGCCTGGTCTTATAAGGCGGCCATCAACACACCAAAGGACTTCAGAGGTTTTTTTTTTTTTTTTTTTTTTATGTAGGAAGGATACTGGCCAAGGGCAACAAAAATCTAATAAAAAAAATGCCCACTGAAATGCCAGTCCCTAAAAGGGTCAAAGCAGTGGTCAAAAATTGGTGGATAAGTGTCTTGAAACCTCCCTCTTGAAGGAATTCAAGTCATAGGAAGGTGGAAATACAGAAGCAGGCAAGGAGTTCCAGAGTTTACCAGAGAAAGGGATGAATGATTGAGAATACTGGTTAACTCTTGCGTTAGAGAGGTGGACAGAATAGGAGTGAGAGAAAGAAGAAAGTCTTGTGCAGCGAGGCCGCGGAAGGAGTGGAGGCATGCAGTTAGCAAGATCAGAAGAGCAGTTAGCATGAAAATAGCGGTAGAAGACAGCAAGAGATGCAACATTGCGGCGGTGAGAGAGAGGCTGAAGACAGTCAGTTAGAGGAGAGGAGTTGATGAGACGAAAAGCTTTTGATTCCACCCTGTCTAGAACAGCAGTATGAGTGGAACCCCCCAGACATGTGAAGCATACTCCATACATGGACGGATAAGGCCCTTGTACAGAGTTAGCAGCTGGGGGGTGAGAAAAACTGGCGGAGACGTCTCAGAACACCTAACTTCATAGAAGCCGTTTTAGCTAGAGATGAGATGTGAAGTTTCCAGTTCAGATTATAAGTAAAGGACAGACCGAGGATGTTCAGTGTAGAAGAGGGGGACAGTTGAGTGTCATTGAAGAAGAGGGGATAGTTGTCTGGAAGATTGTGTCGAGTTGATAGATGGAGGAATTGAGTTTTTGAGGCATTGAACAATACCAAGTTTGCTCTGCCCCAATCAGAAATTTTAGAAAGATCAGAAGTCAGGCGTTCTGTGGCTTCCCTGCGTGATATGTTTACCTCCTGAAGGGTTGGACGTCTATGAAAAGACGTGGAAAAGTGCAGGGTGGTATCATCAGCATAGGAGTGGATAGGACAAGAAGTTTGGTTTAGAAGATCATTAATGAATAATAAGAAGAGAGTGGGTGACAGGACAGAACCCTGAGGAACACCACAGTTAATAGATTTAGGAGAAGAACAATGACCGTCTACCACAGCAGCAATAGAACGATCAGAAAGGAAACTTGAGATGAAGTTACAGAGAGAAGGATAGAAACCGTAGGAGGGTAGTTTGGAAATCAAAGCTTTGTGCCAGACAGAGGTTAGAGACAGTGGAGGAGTATTTAAAGGCTCAATATATTTCAAGAATCAAGGTTAAACATTAAAGAATAGCAGAAATAAGCAAAGCAAGAGAAACTTAGAGGTTTTCTGGCCGTAAGTATGCCACCACACACACACACACACACACACACACACACACACACACACACACACACACACACACAATTACAGACACACTGATTAATTAATTTCACAACGTATTAAGCAAATGGAGCGCAGTAATGGACAGTCAAGACAGATCATCGGGCGGACGAAAACAAGGAATTCGGAGGCAGCCTGGCAGGATTACAAAGGAAGATTAAGACTAACACTTTTATGATTAATTGGCTGTTTTTCTTCCTCGTGCCCCGTGTGTGTGTGTGTGTGTGTGTGTGTGTGTGTGTGTGTGTGTGTGTGTGTGTGTGTGTGTGTGTGTGTGTGTGTGTGTGTGTGTGTGTGTGTGTGTGTGTGTGTGTGTGTGTGTGTATTACATGACCTGTACTACACACACACACACACACACACACACACACACACACACACACACACACACACACACACACACACACACACACACACACACACACACACACACACACACCTTTAGCGGGGAGTTCGGCCATTCACAGTCAGGTTAATTAAGCTTACGTTCCTTACTCCCACATCGCCTCCTCAACAGGTAAATTATTCGCCTTAATTAGTGGGTCCCGGAGCGGCGTAATGGCGGCTGCTAATTAAGAGGCAGGTAAGTCTTTCTGGCGCGGTTGGCCAGGTGAGATCACGATGGCCATGGTAAGATAGGTCGCGTTGGGTCAAAAAGAGTGTTGCAGTATTTCCTTTCCCGTTTTAAACCAGTTTCCTCTTCGCCTTCCTGACGTAATCTCTTTGAAATCCACGTGTAAATTCCTGGAGAGTTACGCGTTTGATTCCTTTTACAGCGTCCAGAGTGCATCCGCTGGCCAGGTGTCAATTTCCATGATGAACAGGTGGACACTTCCCTTATTGAACGGCCAGGTGAGCATAAGAGTTAGTGCTGGAGGTCTTATGGCTCTTCTTCACGCGATGGAGAGAGAGAAAGAGAGAGAGAGGGGGAGGGAATGAGTTTACCAAGGCAGTGAAGAAGCAAGAAGGGAGAAACTAAGAAGAATAAGCAATGAAGGATTGAAATGATGAGTAAGAAGAAGCAATGGGAGGAGGGAAATATGAAAAGAGGTTGAGATATAAAGGAATGAAGGAATGAGAAGGAGGAGAGAGATGAATGATAGGATGGAAGGAAATAAGAAAAGAAAGGAGGTGAAGGAATGGGGAGGAAATATAGACGTGAAAGACAATTAGAGAGTAAGAAATAAATGGAATAAAGGGTTGGGAAGCGAAAGAAATGATACAGAGGAGAAAGAATGAGAAACAGTCGTGAAAAGAAAAACAAAACAGGAGAATAAGAGTAATGAAAAATAAAGCAACATGGAAAAAAAGAAGGAAAGAAAATCGACAGTGTTAAAAATGGAATGAATAAAAAGGGAAAATAACAATGATGAGGAAGCGAAGTGAAATATGGGAAGAAAAATTAAGCGAAAAAGGGAGAGAGAGAGAGAGAGAGAGAGAGAGAGAGAGAGAGAGAGAGAGAGAGAGAGAGAGAGAGAGAGAGAGAGAGAGAGAGAGAGAGAGAGAGAGAGAGAGAGAGAGAGAAGAAAATGGATAATTTGATTGATAAGAAAAAAGAAAACAGGAAAAGGGCAAAAAAAAAGGGAATTGAAACAAAAAAACAAACAAAAAAATAAACGCTGATGGAAAAAAGAGACAAGAAAAGAAGAGAAAAATGAGGAATAACGGACATGAAGAGAAAAAAAAATGACGTTAATAGCGAGAAAGGAATGTGATGAGATGTACAAGGTAAAAAAATATGATGAAAAGCGCCGAGATGGGAAAGGAATGTGGGAGAGGAAAGAGAGAATGGACAGGGAGAGGAAGGGAGGCAAGAGGAGGATAAGGAAGATAAGGAAACGAAAGAGAAATGAGAAAAGGAGGAAAGGGGAAGGGATGGAATGAGAAACGAGAGGAAACGAGAGAACAAAGAGTTAGGATAAGAATGAGGAAGAGGTGAAAGAAGAGGTGAAAAGAGATGAAAAGAAAAAAGAAAGTAAAAGGATATGAAAAGGACGAACAAGGCAGAATATCAAGGAAAATGTAGAATGAAGATAAGGAAAGAAGGAAAGGAAAATGGAAAGGCGGATAGAAAAGAAAGAAAAGATAAGGAATAAGGAAGGATTAGGGAAGACGGAAGAAGAAAAAAGGACAAAGGAAAAGAAAAGGAAAGGAATACAAAGAAAGGTAAACAGTAACAAGCCTTTTGGTCCCCGCCACGCTGCTTGATGGTGCAGGAAACTTAATCTAAATTAGGACAGGTCGCCGCGACAGAAAGATTACGTGAGAAGGATTTGACTCCCCTTTACCACTGGATATGAGGCGAGGCAACTCTGGCGCCTTGCTGCGTGTGGCTTCCTTTAACCTTTAATGAATGCAAGGAGACTGAATAAAATGCAAGCGTCGGAAGTATTGTCTTATTGGACAGCTCAAAGATTCGGTCTTTAAGCAGAAAGAATAAATTAATAAACGTGAATTACACTGAAACAAACAGTGTGAACCAGGGTTTATATTCATGGTATTTATCGAGACGAGTTTTGAAATTCCATTTGTACGTAAGTCTTGTTTCAAACATTTGCGACTCTGTTGATGTGTTTGGCTCCACTTGTTAAAAATATCTTGCTTACTATTTTGAAGTTTGAATGAAATAAGTAGGTATATTTCATAGAGGGACTGCCACGTGTAAGCCCGGTCGCTTCTTGCAGCTTTCTTATATTCTTATGTTCTTAAGCTCGTACGGTCGACTGTTAGGAAGACATTAGAATTTATGTTTATAAATCCATAGAAAATTTCAGACAAAGTCTCCTATTGATTTGCGTTTAGTGAGAAAATGAACTTAGTTATTTAAAGCGTTCCTCATGTGTTATGAAAAAAAAAAAGGTGGCAAAACTGATAAACAAAGACTCACTGTTTGCGTCCCGACAATCACCTCTCTTTCCTTCTCTCCATCGAAAGCTTTCTGGAGGTCTGCGTCCTTTACTGTGGCGCTGTCGTACACACTATAATATTAAAGAAATCCAGCTCGTTCGAGAGGCGGGACCGTTTACTTCTAGATCTGAGTTGTGAGTTGTGAGTCTTCCATGATCTTGCTGTTTACCGGGAGCTGCACTGTTATGTCACTTAGTATTGATTATTTAACAGCTAGGGATATAAGACTTAGCGGTCAGTAAATTTCCAGGCGAGTTGTATTAGCTTCCTTGAGTGTGGGTGAGACGCGAGCAAGTTTTCAATCATGACTTCCTGATTACGGTCAGAAGAGAAGATGAGCAAAGAAAAGACAAAAAGTAAGATGAAGGGAGAGAAGGATGACGAAGGGAGAGAAGGAAGAGACAGAGCAAGGAGGAGGAAAGAGGAAGGAAAATAAGAAAAAGGAAAGGGAGCGACAGTATGAGTTTGTCTTTGGCGTTTTTGCAGAATTCTTTGCGAAAATTTATCGTGACCTTGAGATTTGTTTACCTTCATGTTGTTTACCGCGCGCAATTCTTCACTTGCTCAGACAGGCATTACTGTATACACTGTTTACATTCAGAGTTACTGGTTCGTGCAGTGAAAGACCTTTAGTGAAATCATAAAAAAGAAAGTTATCTATTGTGTATTGAGTTCATTATTCATCACAGTTGACTTCATGATCAGTATGTCCACCATTATCCGTTGCTAGAGGTCCTGTGAATGATAATGAAGTCTTTTCTTTACGATGTAGGTAAAGTTAGGTAAGAAGAAAGAGAATAAGGAAAGGAAAGCGGAAGGGAAAGAAAGGGAAAAGACAGGAAGAAGAAGAAAGAAGAACACAGACGAGATGGAAGATGTTAGAGAGAATATAGATAAGAATGAGCCTAAGGAAGAAAAGAATGAGGAAGGCCAAAGAAAGATAAATAGAAGAAGAACAAGATAAAGAAGAAGAAGAGAGAGAGAGAGAGAGAGAGAGAGAGAGAGAGAAAGAAGAGAAGAATGAGCAAAGAAAAGTAGAAAAGGAGAGAAAAAGGCAAGGGTATGAGAAAATGAGTAAAGAAAAGACAAAAAGTAAGATGAAGGGAGAGAAGGATGACGAAGGGAGAGAAGGAAGAGACAGAGGAACAAGAAGGAAAGAGGAAGGAAAAGAAAAAGGAGAGAGAGAGAGAGAGAGAGAGAGAGAGAGAGAGAGAGAGAGAGAGAGAGAGAGAGAGAGAGAGAGAGAGAGAGAGAGAGAGAGAGAGAGAGAGAGAGAGAGAGAGGAGTGGATCGAAAAGGACAGAAAAGCTGAAAAACAAGAAATATGAGAAAAAAGAATATAGAGAAGACAGAGAAAGAGAAAGAAGAGAAGAAAGACATAATAGATAAGAAGAACAAGAGGGAAGGAGGAAAAAGAGGTGAAAAGACAGAAAGAAAAGGAAAGTGAAGAAGAGAAAAGAGGGAATGAATAAAGAAGGAGAGAGAGGAGAGAATGGGAGGGAATAGAAAGAGAGGAAAGAGAAGAGGCAGGAAGAGAAAGAAAGTTGAGATACCAGAGGAGAGAGAAGGAGAGAGAAGAGGAAGAAAAGAAAGAAGAGGAAGGAAGAAAGAGAGAAGAGAGGAGAGGGAAGAGGAGGAGAGGGAAGAGGAGGAGAGGTGAGAGAGAGTGTTCCCTCCCTACCTGGCGCCTGGTGGCCTACCTGTGCGGGATGACCGGGATCACATTAATTAACCTGTGCTGGAACGACCTCAGGCTACCTTACCTCCTTAACTCTCTCTCTCTCTCTCTCTCTCTCTCTCTCTCTCTCTCTCTCTCTCTCTCTCTCTCTCTCTCTCTCTCTCTCTACAGCATGAAAAGAAGAAACAAATGGAATAAAAAAAAGATAACGAGAGAGAGAGAGAGAGAGAGAGAGAGAGAGAGAGAGAGAGAGAGAGAGAGAGAGAGAGAGAGAGAGAGAGAGAGCGTGCAAGGTCCACTTTTGCGATGCAGCACCAAGGGATCATAACAGACTTTTAGCTGCGGTACCCAAGTTTCGTCACGCCGCAAGAAATTAAATTGAGACTTCCCATGTAACAGTGAGTCTCCCTTCCCTTCCCCCTTCATCTCCCTTTCCTCCCCCTCCTGCCCCCTTCCCCCTCCTCCTCCTAATTCTCGTCTTCTTCCTCCTCCTCTTTCTCCTTCTATTTTCTCTCCTCTCTCGTTTTTTTCTTCCCCTTTTCAGCTTTTCTCTTCTTATTTTATCTCTTCTTCATCTCTCCTTTCTCTTTTTTATTCTCCTCGTCCTCCTCCTAATTCTCGTCTTTCTACTTCTCCTCCTCTTCCTTCTTCTCTTTTCTCTCCACCCTCTCTTTTCTTCCCTCCTCATTTTTTCTCCTCTTCGTTTCTTCTTTCTCCTTCTATTGCTCTTTTTATTCTCCTCTCCTCCTCCTTCTCCTTCTAATTTCCGTCTTCCTCCTCCTACTCCTCTTCCTCCTTTTTCTCTCTCCTCTCTCCTCTTTTTCTCTTCCATTTTATCCTTTTCTCTCATTTTTCTCCTCTTCCTCCTTCTGTTTTTCTTTCCTTCCTCTTTTTTCTTTCCCTTTCCATCGTTTTTTCTTTTCTCTTTTTTTTATCTTGCTTCCCTTCCTTTCTTCTCTTCCTCCTCATCTCCCTCCTCTTCCTTCTCTCTTCTCCCCTTCTCTTCCTCCTGTCTCTTATCTCTCCTCTTTTTTTCTTCTCTTTTCTCTCCTTTTCTTATTTCTTTTTTTTTTTTTTACATTCTCCTTCCTCCTCCTCCTCCTCCTCTTTTTTTTTTCTCTCTTGTTGCCCTTCCGTATTTCTCCTCCTCCTCCTCTTCTTCCTCTTCCTTCTCTTTTCTCTCTTTCTCCTCCTCCTCCTGTCTCTTATCTTTCCATCTGTCCTCTTCCTCCCTTTTTTCTTCTCCTCTTTCTTTCTCCTCCTTTCCCTCTTTCTTCATTGCGTCTTATTTTCTATATCCTCCTCCTCCTCCTCCTCCTTCTCCTCCTCCTCCTCCTCTTCCTCCTCCTCCACCTCGGCGGCACAACTTACCCCTTTGGTTACGCCGGCAGGGTTAAGTTGCCCCTTCAAGCTATAATTATTAATGGTCAGAAGAATTACCTGGGTGGCTGACTGCCCGGCTCACTTCCTCCACCCTTGCCAAAACGAGTGCAGGGACGCGTTCGAATCCCGCTCGTGTTTGATTTTATGATTTTTTTGGAATAATTTTCTTGTCGTTTCGTGTTGGATAAGAGAAGGACGAAGAGAAAAAAGATGAAGAGGAGAAGGATGGATGAAAGAAAGGAGGGGATTTAAAGAGGATGGTAAACGAGAAGAGATACAGTTTAGTGTTTAGAATATGAGGATAAGATAAAAAAAAAGGAGAATGAAGCTGAGGGTGGAGAGAAAAGAAGGGAAGGACGGAGATAAAGGATGAAAAGGAATAGCTGAAGGAGGCGAAAGGGGATGAAGAGAAGGAAGTGAATGAAAATAAAAGAGGGAATAATGGAAGAAGGGAGGAGAGGAGAATGAAAGGCGGAAATGAGAAGGGAATACGAGGGAGGGAGGAAGAGAAGGAAAGAAGTTGAAGAAGGAAATTAAGAGATGGAACGGAAAGAAAAGGGGGAGAGTAGGCTAGAAACTAAGAGGGAGAGGAGAGGAAAAGAAGAGAGAATTAAGGGAGTGAGAGGGGGAGAGGATGGAGTGCAAATGTGGGAACTGGGAAAGGTTAAAGAAGAGGAAGAGTAGCTAGAGAGATGAGGAACGTCGAGAAGGATGGGAGAGGAGAGAAAGAGGAGATAGAAAGTCAAGAATAGAGAACAGAAAGACAATTCAGAAAGAAGGAAGGAGGAAGAAGAGGGAGAGGAGAAGGAGAGCGAAGAGAGAGATGGGAGAAGACAGAGGATGAAGCTGGTGTGGAAGAGAGGAAAGGAGATAAAACGTAAAGAAAAGAGGGCAGAGAGAGAGGTAATTCAGAAGGAAGGGAGGAGGAAGAGGAGAAGGAGAGGAAGAGTGGGTCGGGAGATGGGGAGAGAGGGAGAGCGGAGAAATGGATGAGAGAGAAAAGATGGATAAAGAAGGAAAGGAGAGGATAGAGAGGTAATTCAGAAAGAAGAAAGGAGGATAGGGAGAAAAGCTGGGAAGGGAGGAGGAGGAGGAGGAAAAGGAGAGACAGAAAGATAGAAAAGGGAGAGCGGAGAGATACATGGAAGAAAGAGGAGATAGAAAAATAAGGAGAGGATAGAGAGGTGATTCAGAAAGGGAGGAGAATAGAGAGGCTGGGGAGGGAGAAAGACTGGAGAGAGAAGGAGAACTGAGAGATGGATGAAAGAAAGAGGAGATAGAAAATGTGAGAGAGAGAGAGAGAGAGAGAGAGAGAGAGAGAGAGAGAGAGAGAGAGAGAGAGAGAGAGAGAGAGAGAGAGAGAGAGGAGGGAGGGAGGGGGAGGGAGGGGACATGCGTGCGTGAGAGTGATAACGAGAGCAGCGCCGCCAACCACCTTATTACCGCAACTCCCGCGACTCGATATCATCTTTTAATTTCCTGTTATTCTGCGCTACAACCTTATCCTAATCGCCCTGATGCTGAAGATTCTCTCTATCTCTTTATTTTCTCCCTCTCTCCCTCTCTCTCACACTGTTTTCTTTCCCTCTCTTTTCTCTCCCTTATCGTTGACTTACAGCGCTGGTAATGGCGGTGGTTAAGGCGACTCGTGCTCACTCAAAGGACGTCGTTGTGAGGGTGGTTATCGCCCCGGCTATCAGTTTATATTAATCACAGGTGCGGGGCAGGTGAGCGGGGAGTGTGATGTCCAGGTAGCGGTGGTGGTGGCGGTGGTGGTGGTGGTGGTGGTGATGGTGGTGGTGTATTGGTTTGAGTGTAATGAAATCTTTAAGTATCTTTGTCTGTCTGTTTGTTTGTTTAATTTTTGTCTGTCTCTGTCTCTCTCTCTCTCTCTCTCTCTCTCTCTCTCTCTCTCTCTCTCTCTCTCTCTCTCTCTCTCTCTCTCTCTCTCTCAATGTCATTTTCACACCTTTAATTTGCCTCTCTCCACCTAATCTATGCTTACCAGTGTTTTTCTTTAATGCTTCCTCTCTCTCTCTCTCTCTCTCTCTCTCTCTCTCTCTCTCTCTCTCTCTCTCTCTCTCTCTCTCTCTCTCTCTCGCTTTCATGCATTATTTCACCTATACACTCTTCTCCCTCTCCTCCCCACCTTCCTTCCCCTCCCGTTTCCCATCTTCCTCCCTCCCCCCAAGTAAGTTGCTCCTCGCCGCGCCTCTTGCTGCCCCCACAATTAGTGCTGAATTGCATATTGCTGGCAAGGTTGGCTGCCTCTTGATGTGGGAATGGAGAGGGAAGTGGATTCTACCTCACCCGCAACGCTGCTGTTATCCTGCTACTGCTAATATTGCTACTACCACCGGGTACTGCTATTATGAACTACTGCTACTGTTCCTCTCACTGCTTCTGCTGTTGCTGTCTCCGTGATTACTGATATCATTGTCTTTTTTTTCCTTTTTTTTTTTTTTTTGCTGTTAATATCAAAATGCGCCAGATCAGGAAATGAGTTTTTTTTTTAAGTGTGTTTTTTTTTTCTATCTTTTATTAGAGAACCTTTCGGAAATGTGAAGATAATTATTTTGAAGCACAATGGCATAAGCTGAAGTTAAGTGGTGGGGGGCTGATTAATTAGTAAAATGTGAAACTTGATAAAGAAATGAGAGAAGAAATTAGACCACGCACGCACACACACACACACACACACACACACACACACACACACACACACACACACACAACCACAAAAATTCCCCACCACCCACCGCGACGCCTCCCTCCTCCCCCATTTCTTCCCTCCCCCTTCTCTCCTCTCTCGCCTTATACCGTTGCTGAGAGAGAGAGAGAGAGAGAGAGAGAGAGAGAGAGAGAGAGAGAGAGAGAGAGAGAGAGAGAGAGAGAGAGAGAGAGAGAGTGAGGGGGGGGAGAAAGGAAGGCTCCAAGACATGTGTTTCGTCATTAAGAGTCATTTCTCGCCTCATTGCCACTATCTGGAACCCCTACGGTGAGACGACCTCCCGGCGCACGACCACCACCACCACCACCACCTCCACCACCACCACCACCACTACCACCTTCCCATACTGTCCTTCCCACGATTTTCTTTATTCAATCTCCCACGCTCTCCACTACCTCCCTCACCTCCCTCGTCTCCCTGCTGTTTGGTTTTCCTTTGTATTCCTTTGTGTCTCCACCAGCTTCTCCCTCTCTTCGTCCTCCACCACCACCACCACCACCACTACCACCACCACCATTACCACTTCTCTTAAACTATCGTACTGTCACTATAATCTCTCTCTCTCTCTCTCTCTCTCTGCAGACCCCAATTCCGCTAATAAAAGAAATAGAGAACACACAAAAAGAACATGAAAAGAACGAAATATAATGACAAAGTGTAAATAATGTACAAGGGGATGGAAGATGGAAAAGGGGAAACAGGAAAGAGGTGAGGAAAGGGAGGCGAGGAGGTAACCAAAAGGGGAAGAAAATGAGGACATGGAAAAGACAAGGGGAGAGACAAGGACAGAGAGAGAGAGAGAGAGAAAGAGAGAGGGAAGAGAATGTGAAAGAAGAATAAGAAAAAAATAAGAGAGAAGGAAAAGAAGAAAGGACAAAAGAGAAGATGAAATGTTGGAAAAGGAAGAAGTAAAGGGGTATTTGGAAAGGGTTATTTTGGGTATGTATGGGGAATCAGGTGCTTAAAAATGTACATAAGGAAATAGTGTTTACTGCAGTGATGTATAAAGAAGATGTACGAGAGTGTATGGAATGTATGGGAGGAGAGGGAATGGACAAGGATGTGTATAGAAGATATAGATATGTGTATAGAATAATTATGTATGGGAGAGCTATATAAGAGAGGTGTATGGACAAGGAGAGAAATGGAAGTATGGAAGGGGTAGATATGGAAGAGGTTTGTGAAGGGGGTGTGTATGGAGAATGGAGCAAAGCGAGGCACGGAAGGGGTGTATGTGACAGTGTATGGGAGGGGTGCTAGGGGTGCAGGGGTGTGGTTCCCTTCCCCTATCAAGGAATTAGGCCGCACGTGTAACTCATCAGACTCATTACTCACCTCATTACCATCACGGAGGAGAGGCTGAGGGAGGGAAAGGAATATATCTCTCTCTCTCTCTCTCTCTCTCTCTCTCTCTCTCTCTCTCTCTCTCTCTCTCTCTCTCTCTCTCTCTCTCTCTCTCTCGTACACACACACATACATACATCAACTGAAACAATAACAGCTCCCTCTACATTAACTAATTTAATTCTCTGATCAAACAATAGAACATTTATTAAAACCAGTTCAGCCTCAAATGAGCGACCGATTCTTGCCTGGAACCATAAAACACACACACACACACACACACACACACACACACACACACACACACACACACACACACACACAGGTCTCTTGCTCTATAAATTAAAGACAATTAACAGATGCGCAACACAGGTATCTTTCCATCCTTCCAGGTGATAAACACACTTAGCACACACGCACTACACAGGTATGCCTTGCTTGCTGCGGAGCCAACACCCATCCCTACCTCACCTACACCCACCTGCCGTCCCTCCCTGGCTCCTCACCCGCCCCTACCATCCTTCCCAGACCCTCCCAGACCTCCGACTCCTCCCTGCTCGATGGTAACATGAAAAAGGTCGAACCAACATGTTTGAAATTGATTTAAGAACTCTATACGCTAACTGATAAGAAGTTTCTCCCTCTCCCTCTCTCTCTCTCTCTCTCTCTCTCTCTTGCTCTCCCTCTCCCTCTCTCTCTCTCCCTCTCGAGTCCTCCGTTACTTGTGATCTGATATTTCATGTAAATTTCCTTCTCGCTGCTAATTTAAAAGCCGTTCGTTTCACGTTGTGTTTATTCATTGTTTTCGCAGTTAGTAGTTTGGTTCCTCCTCTCTCCGGTCTGACACGACGTTTTGTCATGATTAGTGTGTGTGTGTGTGTGTGTGGGGGGTTGGGGATTGGGGGGGCGAGGCGTTACTCCCTTTCATGCGTGTCTATGTCTCGATTCTTTCTTTTCTTTCCTTTGTTTTTTTTTTCTTTTTTTTGCGTCGTAATATTTGTTGGTAATCGTGTATTTTGCTGATGATTGTTAATTGCTTTGTACTTCCCTTTTCTTCCTTGACTCGTAATTGCACCGACTTATCTCTTCCCCTTTCAAACCGTCCATTGTATCTCCTCCTCCTCCTCCTCCTCCTCCTCCTCTTCCATCCCACACGATCTTCCCCACTGAACATGCTTGCCCTCCTGTACCCCACATATATAAACACACACACACACACACACACACACACACACACACCTCGTCTCCCCACACACAGACTGACTCTTCTCTCTTCTTCAGTGTATTTCTTCTTCATCTTCCCACACACACACACACACACACACACACACACACACACACACACACACACACACACACACAGAGAGAGAGAGAGAGAGAGAGAGAGAGAGAGAGAGAGAGAGAGAGAGAGAGAGAGAGAGAGAGAGAGAGAGAGAGAGAGAGAGAGAGAGAGAGAGAGAGAGAGAGAGAGAGAGATTTTAATTCCATCCCACATATTCTTCCCATTTTTCTTTCATATTTTTCATGGCTATTTTTTCTTCCTTTTCCATATTCTTGTCCTCTTTTAAGTCTTCCCTTTCCTTTCCGTCTGTCTTTCCTTTTCCCTTCCTTTAGTGACGTTTTCACTTCACACTCAATAATATTTCACCCTTTTCATTTTCCGCTTCTCTTAACACCACTTCCTATTCAACTTTTGTCATCCTTCTCATTCTCTCTCTCCCTTCCTTTCACTTTCCTACCAAGACAACCCTTATCCATTCCTCCCCCTTTCCTTCCCTTCCCTTCCTCCTATCAGACTTCTGCCATTTTCTTCCTCCTCGTCTTTCCCTCTTTCCCTTCCTTTCACTTTCTTTCCACGTCACCCACCACCCCTTCCCTTCCTTTCCCTTCCCCATTGCCTTCCCCCCGCGGAAAATTACGGTTTACCCATCGCCACATCCCCTTCCCTGACTGCTGATGAGTTCCCACCCATCCCGCCCACTCGTACCTGCATCCAGATTGAGTTACGCCCACGCCCGCCCACTTCAACCTGTAGGGGCTGTGGGGTGCCGCCTCCTGACGCCCCCCACTACCTGAAGATTACTGGGTCTGTGGAAGGGGAGGCCCGAGCCGTGAAGAAGGAGGAGGAGGAAGAGGAGGAGGAGGAGGAGGATGGGGTGGTGGTGGTGGTGGTGGTGGTGGTGGTGGTGGTGGTGGTGGAGGAGGAGGAAAAGAAGAAGAGAAAGGGAAAGAAAAGAAGAGGAGGAAGAACAAGAAGAAAAGAGGAGGAGGAGGAGGAGGAGGAGGAGGAGGAGGAGAAGGAGGAGGAGGAGGAGGAGGAGGAGGAGGAGGAGGAGGAGGAGGAAGGAAAGGAAGAAGAACAAGAACAAGAAATAAAAGAAAAGAAGGAACAAACATACAAACAGACACAAGAAGAAGAAGAAGAAGAAGAAGAAGAAGAAGAAGAGGAGGAGGAGGAGGAGGAGGAGGAGGAGGAGGAGGAGGAGGAGGAGGAGGAGGAGGAGGAGGAGGAGGAGGAGGAGGAGGAGGAGGAAGCGGAGGAGGAGGAGGAGGAGGAGGAGGAGGAGGAGGAGGAGGAGGAGGAACAGGAGCAGGAGCAGGAGCAGGAGGAGGAGGAGGAGGAGAAGGAAGAAGAAGAAGAAGAGGAGCAGGAACAGGAGCAGGAACAGGAGCAGGAGGAGGAGGAGGAGGAGAAGAAGGAGGAGGAGGAGGAGGAGGAGGAGGAGAAGTTTTAGTTGTTGAGGTATTTCTTTCAGAATTTCGCTCCACCCTCTTCGCCTCCTTCAGGTGAAATATAGAGGCATGAGTATTTCCTGCGGGTGTCAGTGAGCGCCGCCAGTGTATGGACGAGCCGTGGGTAGCAGCGGAAATTCTTAGGACTTATATTGAGGAATGCGAGTCCCAACCTACGTAATTACTGAGGAGACAATTTATTATCTTCATGACGTGGTACAACTTTGGAATGTTTTGTTGTGGGTGATAAAGATGCCGAGCAAAGACTACAAATCTGAAAAGTATAAATCAACCTTATTGTTTAAAGATTATGTGTTCGAAGTTAATTACTGAACAGACAATTTATTATCTTGGCAACTTGACGGCAGAGCTGAAGGATGTTTGGGTGTAAATAAGGAAGATATTGACCAGAGACCACGAATGAAGTATTATTAAAGCTGACGTTTCAAGGACACATTTTTAGGATTGCGTATGAGGACTTAACCAGGCAAGAAGTCTACGGTTTCAACAACTTAACGGCATAAATTTACCATTGGAAGGTGCCAAGACAGGGGGAATCCGACAGTATTTAAGAAAGTCACACGAATAAAAAGAGAAAAAAGTAACACGTAGAATATACTGTAATTACGTAATAATGAGACTCGTGCCACCACTCATTCAGTCATTTACAAGTCAAGAAGAACATATGAAGAGTGGTCAAGTCTGAAGTTGATTACATATATAAAAAAAAAGCAAAGAAAAAGAAAAAAAAGGAAAAGGAGAGAGAGAGAGAGAGAGAGAGAGAGAGAGAGAGAGAGAGAGAGAGAGAGAGAGAGAGAGAGGGGGGGGGGACGTGTGCCATCACCCAACAAATAATTTACAAATCAAGAAAAAAAATCTGGTGTGGAGGAGTTTTAAGGAACAGACACACACACACACACACACACACACAAAACAAAACAAAACAATAAAAAACAAAACAAATCCAAAGTGAATCACGCGACACAGAGACGCTGGCGATCACTCAACTTATCATTCACAAGTTCAGAAACAAAAAAAAAAAAAAAAATGCAGAGACATTTTAAGAAATCCAAACCAAACCAAACCAGGCAAACACAAGCAACACCAAGACGCGGCCGATCACTCAACCAATCACCCCCAAGCAACAGATCACATAACACACCACCAATAATTCCCAGTGACTCCCGCGCAGGCCACGCTTCCCAGGGCAGCCGTCGGGGGTGTGGTTAGTGTCCTACAAGGGCGCGGCATCCAAGGTCACGCGTGTGCCGCCAACTCGAGCGTGACAAAGGACTCCGCGCCTGACAGAACTCATTTCCTGCACGTCCCCTTCAGGATGCCCGCACCAGTACCTCACGAGCCCGCGCCGCGCCCTCACGCCCTCACACTCCACGTGAATTGACCACCTTAAAGAAGAAGATTCACCTACTCCCTGTCTCTGTTTCTGTTTATCTGTATAGTTTTCTCTGATTCTCTCTCTCTCTCTCTCTCTCTCTCTCTCTCTCTCTCTCTCTCTCTCTCTCTCTCTCTCTCTCTCTCTCTCTCTTTTCCCTCTATTCCTCTCCTATTCTCATCCTCTCTCTCTCCCTTCCATCTTCTACCTCTCTATCTCTTCCACCCGCTCTCCCTCCCTTCCTCTTCTCCTACGTCTCTCTGAAGGATACAACGTAGGCTCTCAGGATTCCAGGACTTCAGAACTTGCTAACGTACGTCACTTGGTCCTTCCCAGAGACACTACCCACACGTCTGGAATCCACCTCGCCCGTAAACTCCCGGGTGTGCGTGGGGAAGGGAAGGTATGCGTTTTAAGGGTGTGTATTAAACGAAGAGGGGTCCGCTCGTGCAAGGGGTGAAGCATGTGCGAGGAAGGAAGGTACTAAGGGTGTACTTGAGAGGGAAGAGAGAGGGCGTGTTTGCGAGGGTGTGCATGAGGGTGAGTGTGTGTGTGTATGTGTGTGTGTGTGTATATAAGGAGGGTGGAGGCATGAGGTATGTGTGTGCAAGGAGATTGTGAAAGTAAGTGTGTGTGTGTGTGTGTGTGTGTGTGTGTGTGTGTGTGTGTGTGTGTGTGTGTGTGTGTGTGTGTGTGTGTGTGTGTGTGTGTGTGTGTGTGTGTGTGTGTGTGTGTGTGTGTGTGTGTGTGTGTGTGTGTTGCTGAGTGCATGGCTGGGGTCTTTGAGGGTTTGTCTGCATGAACACACGAGAGACAGAGAGAGAGAGAGAGAGAGAGAGAGAGAGAGAGAGAGAGAGAGAGAGAGAGAGAGAGAGAGAGAGAGAGAGAGAGAGAGAGAGAGAGAGAGAGAGGACGGAAGGAGTGATGGAAGGGGTGTGTTGAGATGACAAAAGCGAGATAGGAGAGGACATGAGACTGGGAAACTTTTTAAATGAGATGAAATTAGACTTGAGAGAGAGAGAGAGAGAGAGAGAGAGAGAGAGAGAGAGAGAGAGAGAGAGAGAGAGAGAGAGAGAGAGAGAGAGAGAGAGAGAGAGAGAGAGAACGTAGAACGGAAGAAATTATGACTAAGCTAACGTATTAAGACACCAAAACTGAGAGAGAGAAGAGATGAGATTGGGGAAACATTAGAATGAGTCAAAAATTAGTGTTCCCCTGCACGAACAACAGGAAGAGAGAGAGAGAGAGAGGGAGAGAGGGAGGGGGAGAGCAGCAAAGCAAGGCGGAAGGAGGAGTGATAGGAAAGGTATAGCGGTGAGATGACAACAGCCAGATAGAAGACAAGTGAGTAGGAAGGAGTTCAAATGAGGTGGGGGACAAAATTATATAACTTTGCCAACGAACGCTTCAAGGTAATACTCGTAACAATGAATAGACCAAGCGCGAGATAGGAAGATGGATAAAAGCAACTTAGGGAAATGACTAAGAAATTACGCAAAATGCAGAAATGAAAGGAAGTGAGATAAGATAATTGTAAGCGATCGAAAAAAAGATAGAAAAAAAAAAGTATGGAAGAGCGAGAGCGAGAAAGAGAGTGAGAGAGGTGGGACATGGAGGGAGGAAATGGAAGGGAGCGACGAGGAGGAGGGAAAGGAAAGTATCCAAGTTAATGGGGAAGGTTAATGGGGGAGGGGACGTTTGGGACAGTTATTGATGATGGCTGAGTCTCGTAACAGCCTCAGCCGCCCAGGTGGAGGAGACGGCCATAATTACAAGCCTTCCACTGTGCGTGTTGCGGCGGCCGGCACCAGGGCACGGAGGCAAGTAATGCACGTGCAGGTAAGAGTCACAGCACATTAAAACGTTGCTACTCAGGGTAAATAATACAGCGTCGGCGGCACCTTCTGTTGTTATTTCCGTGGATACTGATCTGATAATGGTAAATGTTTGCCTCGCCTCGCCTCTCCCACGCTCTCACTGCACGAAACTTTTTTACTCATCCTCACCCTCATTCTGTTCACCTAACTAGTGCAAGAGTTGGTCAGTATCTTTATTCTCTCAGCGTTGTCACTGGTCAACTCTGAAACTCTCTTCCTTTTTTTTTTTTTTTTTCTGAATACTCCTTGAACAGTTTCAATCTCCAACTACCACGACACCTTCTGGAACGAAACTGGAATTTTTTTTTTTTTACGTGTCATTTTGAGTGTCAAGATAAGTGGGATTTTTTTTTTAATTGGTAGCTTCGTTGATGTGTAAAAAATCTATTTGTACCATGTAACTTTTACTGTCTGTTACGATGAATTAATGTTTTTGATGTTAAATTTTTTACTCATTTCTTTTCTTATTTCAATACATATTCTTGATCGTAACGACAAACGGAGGCGTGATAAATGATGTCGAAATATCTGGAGCCAAACACGAATTCAAGATACGAGTACTATTTGATTTGTAACAATACTGCGGGTCCTTTCCTACTGGCAGGTTGTCTCCACTGGTGCATCGTCTTCCACACCTTCCAGTTCAAGTGATGTAATGTTTGTCTTATCGTTATCATCATCACCATCATCATCATCATCACCATCGTCACCGTCACCAAGATTATTGCCATTATTCTCATCACCATCACCTAATACTGTCTCTATGGCTATGTTTATGTCTCTATGTCTATGTCTATGTCTCTGTCTCTGTCTGTCTCTGTCTCTATGTCTCTCTATCTAATATTGTCTCTATTCCCGCCACCCTCACCACCATCACCTAATGCTGTCTCTCTGCTTCACTGTGGGACGAAGGCTTCTTCCCTCAGCCTTCTCAAATGACATTTCCAACTCACCCAAACAAAACTTCTGATCTCGGACACACCAAACTTGCTCACCGTATAGTATCCGCGGCTTTAATATGTATACTATTACCGAAATTTTTATTCATATACACAGAAGATTAATTATGTATACAGAAGTTACACTGCTTCGATGATAATCTGTACACACACACACACACACACACACACACACACACACACACTAGCAAATTCCATTATTTTCACTCTTTCATTCCTTCACGATTAAACTACAACACTCTCTGCTTCTTTCTCTCTGTTTCCATCTTACGAGTTCAGTTACTGCAGAGAAAAAGAATAAAGACACTTCAGTGATTAATGTAGCTATCGTTTTGGAACCTTTTTTATTAACTTCTTCTAACGTAAATGAGCGTTTTCTTTTTGTCAATCTCCTTCACACTAAAAGTAATAATATGCATTACTGGTGTCCTCAAATATACAACGATCAGGACATACATACATACATACATACATACATACATATATACATACATGCAATACATACTTTAATCAAACGCTTAACGTACAAAGCTAACGCCACACACACACACACACACACACACACACACACACACACACACACACACACACACGGGCCAC
>NC_087184.1:2500000-2502500 GCF_035594125.1 Scylla paramamosain
TTTCTCTTAATGTGCAAAACTTGTGTGTTGTTCCGCTTGTTTCTTCGTTCCTTTCGTTTCTCCAGTGTTCTTATTTTCAAGCAGACCAAGGTGGGTTCTGCTTGCTTTACTTCTCAAAAGTAGAGATAGACACGCCCGTTTTCTTCAGCACTTTCTTCTATGTTCAAACGCCACGACCACGACCAGTGGGATCGTCTTTTTTTTTTTTTTTTTCGTGGTTGATGCAGAATTCTTGTTAAACTACCACAAAGGTCATAAAACTCCCGAAAAAAGATAATTATTTACATTAAAGCGCTTTAAAGTAGACGAGAAAAGACGCAGCAACGTTCCACAATACTACACAGAAAGAGAAGTTAAAAGGTTTACAGGTTTTGACTTTCTTTGGGGGGCCAGCACCTCAGTGGGCGGTAATTTTTTCTTTTTTATATATAATTTTGTTGCCCTTCGCCGGTGCTCCTCCTACATTACAAAAAAAAAAAAAAAAAAAAAACTCAGAACGGGGGCATACGAGTGATGGGCGTAACAGGAGGAAATGCAGAAGACGGAGCGAGGCGGAGGCGGGTGATCGTTGCAGCACTGTTAACGGGACCAGCTGGAAAATGAAGTGGTGACTGAGAAGCGGGGAAACCAGGAGAGGATAACAGACTGGATTCTAATAGTAACCTGGGATGGAAATGGAAGAATTTGAATGAAAAGATATATAAGAAAATAAGAAGGTGGTTCCTACATGTTTTACTTCTGTGTTTTACTTATTTCTGACAGTGAAAAAAAAATATGGACGTAAGCTAGGGGAGAATAAATGGATCTTATTCATTTAACTTCAAACGTATATGGGAAAGTATGGACGAAAATATAATAATAATAATAATAATAATAATAATAATAATAATAATAATAATAATAATAATAATAATAATAATAATAATAGCAGTTAAAGCAATTATTATTATTATTATTATTATTATTATTATTATTATTATGATGATGATGATGATGATGATGACCACAATAATATGGCATAATTTTAACGATATCTATTATAAATCTATGACAACGACAGCAAAACAAGAGAAAACAAGGACTGGGTTTTCGTTTGCCGCCTTCTGATGGACGTGGACAAAACATCGCACAGTAACAGAACAAAATAATAATGGAAATAAAAAAGAAGGAAAAGAATAAAGCAGCAAAGTGGCAGCGTCTCTTAATATATCACTGAAAAAAAAAATATTAAGCAGAAACGATAGAATGACGACACAGAACAGACGATAATAAAGAAACATGATAAAAGAAAACCGAAGGAAAATGAGGCAAAAATAAAACCGCCAAAGGACAACAGGATGTACAGAAACTAAGTAAAAACAATGATAACGATAGAATAATAAGAGAATAACAGAATAATGACACAGGGGAAACAGGAAAATTAATAAACCTCCCACGGCGCTGCGGAGAGAGAAAGGAAGCTCAATAACGAATAAAAGAGGAAGTTTCAATAAGGAAAAAGGAGAAAATGAAAGAGCAAAAAAACAATGGACAGAAGGAAGGAGACCAGAAATTATACGGAGAAAAGACAGCAATAAACTCTGGACATAAGAAACAAAAATAATAAATGAGATAAGAGGTAAAAGGCATTAAGAATTCCTGGAAAAATACAGACTGGAAGAGGATGTTATGTAATATTAGGTGTCGCAGAGGAGGAAACATTGGGAGGAGGAGAGGGAGGAGGAGGAGGAAGAGGAGGAGGAGGAGGAGGAGGAGGAGGAGGAGGAGGAGGAGGAGGAGGAGGAGGAGGAGGAGGAGGAGGAGGTGGAGGAGGAGAAGCGTATCGGCGGGGGAGAGGATAGTGGTGGTGGTGGTGCAAAGCGAAAAAAAAAAAAAGTAAAGTGCTGTTAGCGAATGAGAGAGAGAGAGAGAGAGAGAGAGAGAGAGAGAGAGAGAGAGAGAGAGAGAGAGAGAGAGAGAGAGAGAGAGAGAGAGAGAGAGAGGTCATAGGGATGCTAATAAAAGAGGAACAGTAGACAGAGGAGAAGGCAGAGGAGATGATAGGTAGGTAATGATGATGCGTGGCACGTAGAGAGAGAGAGAGAGAGAGAGAGAGAGAGAGAGAGAGAGAGAGAGAGAGAGAGAATATAAGGGGGGCAGGGGCGGCGGCAAATCCCACACCACTTGTACAATTTATGGCACCGCTAAGAGGGCCCGCAGATCCATTTCCAAGGAGCGTCCGTTTTTGCCGGCCGTGGTCTGACAATGGCAAATTCTGATCTCCTATACTCGCGCCATTTTTCTTGATAATGACCGACCTTTGCAACGCTCAATGAAGGGTTGGCGCCGCCGCATTAGCAGAAACAGCGGAGAAAAACGGGTGAAAGGAAATGCAGCAACAGCAGCAGGAGGAGGAGGAGGAGGAGGGGGAATGAGGGACAGGAGGACAATGGTAGGAGGTAGGTGACAAAGTTAGTAGAAGGAAGGCAAAAAAAAGATATGAAATGAAGTAAAAAGGAGA
>NC_087184.1:2507500-2517500 GCF_035594125.1 Scylla paramamosain
TGTGCTCTTTATAACAATAACATGCCTGGCGTGCAAACTCTGTAGAGAAATCATAACAAATGCAATTATCGTCCTCTGTGCAGTTTTCAAATACTTGTAGTTTGGTGTTGATTGGAGCAAGGGACGTGTGTGAGAGATAATGTTTCGTTTAGCACAGTCGTGGTTCAGAAGTACAGTAACCCACACTCGTTTTCATTTTTTTTTTTTTTTTTGTGCTGTCCCTTTGTGTCAATTTCTTGAGACTCTCCTTGCAAAGACTGGCTGCCGCTGGACTCTAAGAGCAAAGGACGTAAGACTGAAGGAAAACGGTGAACAGCTGAAGTAAGTGTGGCAAGTTACTCAACTTTTGAACACAACTGTATATATGTTTATTTTAGCACGTACGAGGAAATAGCTCAATTATAATGCTTCTTTCATTATTCATAAAGCTGCCAATAAGGAAAAATATAACAATAGAAAACCGGTAAAATAAACGAAAAGTCAAGAAACATATAAGAAAAGGTCCGTTTAGGTTTTTTTTTTTTTCACGTCAAAACACACACACACACACACAAAAAAAAAATGAAATATCAATATCAAATATAGTAAAACCTCACGAAATTTTCCACTATGCCGTTATGTTCCAAAGTTTATCAATTGGTTTATAGTAATACATCCTTTAGAACAACGAAAAAAAAAAGTAAAAAAAAAAAAAAACTGACAACATTTCTCCGATTCTCGTTAAACCCTTTCACTTCCAAGGTTTCTCCTCTTCTCTAACAAAACGGCTGGTGCAAGTTCAGAGTACTGGTATGATTTCGAAAGACGCCACTGAAAACAAAAGATCGAATAATTCAAGCCTTGAAAATTGCCAGTAAGGTTTGTTAAATGAAGTAACCAGTGTTGTGTCGCAATCAGTATTCAAAGAATTAACTCCAGGCTTGCAATACGAATACATCAAGCAAAGACGAAGAACAATTTATGCAAAAAAGGTGAGACTTGAACACATGAGCGATTGTAAATATAAAAAGCGTTGGAAAAGCATAGAAATTCTGAACAAATGAATATATGAATAAATAAATAAATTGAAAAATAAACACATAAATAAACAATCAATTTTTCCACAATCCCCTTTTCTACTCGTGTTTCGTGTCAGCAACTATCACAGTAATTTTGCCACCTGAAGACACAGCAACATGGTAACACTGCCACTGACTGATACTCCCGCTCGCTGACTGGTCTACACCTCTCTCTTTTGTTTTGAAATGGCCTGGAAAGCGTATATTGTGACTAGCACCAAAACTCTTATTCAACTACAAGGCAACAGATTATCAAACAGAAGCAATGCACCTTATAATTATTAGACGAATACTTGGGGCTTGACTTTGGTAGGAATACGATAAACTTCCCACACGTTATAAAACAAGAGGGGAACACGTTTATCATTCAGCTATAACAACAATATACTCGCACATTACACACATCACCATTACACATACATCGATACTGTAATGCCTTTATGTACGCGTTGCCTGACTCAACACATCACCTAATAACCATTCTAACATCACGCGTCGTGCACATGGACACAATGACTGACTGACTGACCGAATGACTGAGTAAATACTCGTACATGAATGAATGAAGCATCTCCCTACCTTACCTCTCATCGCATGTTGGAGTCGTGAACCAGTGCTTGCCCCAGAGCGTGTCCTGCGGCACCCCACTGTCTTACCTGCCCAAAGGAGGAAAATACGTGTCATGTTTATAATGGCGTTCATAACCTATGCAGACAAATGAATAAATTACATAAACTCAATTAGATGAATAGAAATACTCAATAAGTACATAAGAAAAAAAAAAGACAGAAATTAAGGAGAAATTAAATAGAAAGGAGAAAAATAAACGCACACATAAAAAAGAGTTAAATATTGAGGTAAAAAGAGGATGTATGAATAATTCCAAGTATTACATACATAAATAAAGAACAACAACTCCATACAAAAATCAGCATATAGAGAGAATCAGAAAATGGAAAGCAGATAATAAATGTGCATGAAATAAACATAACAAATTAGACGCCCAAAATAACGCAACACAAACAAATGAAGAAAAAGGAAAAAAAAAAAAGAGCAGCAGGGAAGAGGAGATAAAATAAATGTACATCAAGCAAATTAAATGACAAATTATATGCGGAAATAACACCAAGTAATCACAAAAAAAAAAAATATATATATATATATATATATATATATATTATATATATATATATATATATATATATATATATATATATATATATATATATATATATATATATAAATATATATATATATATATATATATATATATATAAGAAGAAAATACTAATAATAAATGTGTATGAACCGAAGACTCTTAGAAAATAAATAAATAAATAAATAAATAAATAAACAAATAAATAAATAAATAAATCATGAAAATAACGTATCAGGAAACAACCCGGGCAAACTAAAACAAAAGATAAAAGAAATAAATAAAAAAGAAATAATAAAGAAAATAATACATGCAAATACAACAAATAAGCTAATAAACTACAGGCAAATTAGAAAAAAAAAAAAGAGAAACAAAATATGAAACAATCCCTAATATAACGCGAACCGAAGCACTCACCACCACCACCACCACCACCACCACCACCACGGCACAGCACGGCGCACAAACAGAGCACAGCTAGGGCGGCAGTGTTACCACCACCACCACCACCACCACCACTACCACCACCACCACCATCACCTGTGTTAATTTATACCCCCGTAACACTGGACGCACCGATGGCCGCCCGCGTTATAATAATCAGGTAATTTGAGTATAAATAATTACGGGCGAAAATTAATATAATAGACAATGGAGGCTCGCCGTTAAGCATTAGCGGCGAGTGCAATGTTGATGTGCACGCGGGTTTACGAGGCCATCTTGATCTCTGTAATTTTGGTCATCAGTGTATGTTATCTGCCGCCCGTTTGCATGGTGTCATTAATCGCGACAGGTGAACGCGGGCAAAATATATATATACACTGTACTTTATTTTTTTCTCTTATATTTTTTATTCCTCTTGTTTGTTTGTTTGTTTTTTCCCTCTACGCCTCTACGATCTAATGTAACCATCTCTATCTCTCTTTCTTTCTCTCTTCTCTTTCTTTCGTTTCCTTCTTTCAAATATATACAAGCTACACTTTTTTCGTTTTTTTCCCTTATTTTATTTGTTTCCCTCTTCGCTTCTACGATCTAAAGTAACTTCCTGTCTCTCTCTTTCTCTCTCTTCTCTTTCTTTCGTTTCCTTTTATTAAATACATACAACCTATACTTTATTCTTCTTTTTTTCTCTTATTTTATTTGTTTCCCTCTACGTCTCTACGATCTAATGTAACTCTCTCTCTCTCTCTCTCTCTCTCTCTCTCTCTCTCTCTCTCTCTCTCTCTCTCTCTCTCTCTCTCTCTCTCTCTCTCTCTCTCTTCTCTTTTCTTCGCTTCTTTTCTTCAGATGTATAAACACAATATTTTTTCACCATTTTTCCTTTTATTTTATTTGTTTCCCTCTACGGTCCAATGTATCTTCCTCTCTTTCTTCTCTTTCTTTTTATTTCCTCTTTACGATTTTATGTAGTTTCCTCTCTTTCTTTTGTCTTTTCTTTCGTTTCTTTCCTTTTCTTCAAATATACAAACATCTCACCTTTGTTTTCTTTTTTCCTCTCATTTTATTTCCTTCCCTTTGCAGTCTAATTAATCTCTCTCTCTCTCTCTCTCTCTCTCTCTCTCTCTCTCTCTCTCTCTCTCTCTCTCTCTCTCTCTCTCTCTCTCTCTCTCTCTCTCTCTCTCTCTCTCTCTCTTTCTTCCTTTCTTCAAATATACACACATCATACCTTTTTTCCTTTTTTCCTCTTATTATTATCTGTTTCTCTTTATAGTTTATTATCTTTATCTCTCTATTCTTCTTCCTTTAGTTTCCTTCTTAGAGTTTCAAGTTCCTTTCATGTCAAATATATATAGCCAACCTACTTTTTTCCCCTATTTTTTTTTTCCTATGATCTTGTTTGTTTTCCTCTACAGTTTATCATCACTTCCTCTCTCTCTCTATTTTTTTTCCTTACCTTCGTTTCTCTAATATGTAGTTACAAGTTCTATACACGTCTAATGTGGCAGTTTTTCCTCTTTTTCCTGTACTTATTTATTCCTCGTTTATCCTTTTTCTTTCTTTCTTTTCCTATTGGTTTCCCTCTTGCGCTACATCTTTTTAAAGTTTCATACAATTAAATATATAGGCATCACTTTTTTCCCTATTTTTTTCCCATGTCTATTTTTTTCCTATTATAGTTTCTTGTTTCACTATTCTCTCTTCCCTATATTTCCATTCTTTTTTTTACGTTCTTTTTTTCCTTCATATACTTTTTCTTTTTCAAGTCTCCATTCTCTCTCTCTCTCTCTCTCTCTCTCTCTCTCTCTCTCTCTCTCTCTCTCTCTCTCTCTCTCTCTCTCGTGATAGCCGATAATCCTGCTCAGAAGATGAAAGGTAAATGAATAATGGGAAACGCACAGGTAAATGGTAAAATAGAGAGAAAATATAATAAACATCTATAGAGAGGGAAAAAACAGAAGAGAATACTTATTAGTCTTACTGCTACTACTACTACTACTACTACTACTACTACTACTACTACTACTACTACTAGTGTTTATTATTCCGTGTTCGTGTTTTCCTCAGGTACTTTGTCTTTTCTCAACCCGGAACATCACCACATGAAGGGTCAAGTACCTTCTTTAGTCACCTTACCCCCCTTCTCCCCCTCCCTGCTGGACACACACACACACACACACACACACACACACACTCATGTTTTTATCCTCCCTCTCTCCTTCATCTCCCCACCTGAACACATCCCTCACACACACACACACACACACACACACACACACACACACACACACACACACACACACACACACCGGCATTAGCTCGCAATTGAAAAGTTCCTGTGATGTATATTGTCTCTAAAAAGTTGGCAAGAGCAAGCTTCTCATCTCACACGCCTGCCTTCACATACCGGCCGGGGTCAGGGGTCGGCCCCCAGGCGGCACCCAGGTGAAAGTGGGCGGAGTCTCCCTTCCCATTGGCCGAGGAGAGCCCAAGGAGGCGCGAGGATTGGCTGAGACGCAAGGCGAGGGCGGGGCTTGGGGTATGTACCGCCCTGTAAGCTAGTTAATTATAAGCATGACATATTCGGTAATGAGGTGCATACCTGGCGTGGGTGAGGCGAAGGGGAGGCCCGCCGCGCGCTCTCTCACTCTCTCTCGCTCTCTTGCTCTCTCACTACGACCGCATGAGAACGTGAGGCGGCTGCGAACCCTCTCTTCCACCTCCTCATTCCACCATCCTCACCCACGCGGCCAGACCCTCCACACGCACCTCACCGCCGCTCCTCTCACACTCGTGCTTCGCCGCGTGTGGAAGCCGAGGCCGGGATGCTGCGGCGAGGGTCCGGAGGCGGCGAAGGGGCATCACAACTCCGGTATCTCTGACTATCTCCCTCCTCCTCCTCCTCCTCCTCCCGACGAGAATCACCCGAGGCCCGCTAACTTGAACCCCAAAACGTGGTGCTCGTCTCGCTTCGTGTTATCTAATGTTATGAGAGCGGTGATCTGTGGCTGTTACTGAGAGAGAGAGAGAGAGAGAGAGAGAGAGAGAGAGAGAGAGAGAGAGAGAGAGAGAGAGAGAGAGAGAGAGAGAAAGGGTGGGGGGGAAGGACGGACGTGTTGGATGAGATGGGGAGTGACTGGATGTTTGTGGTGGTGGTGGTGGTGGTGGTGGTGGTGGTGGTGGTGGTGGTGTGTACGGAATGTTTTGATATGAAGATTCCAGCGTGAAGTTTATCGCGTGTACTTACATTATCACTCCTCCTCCTGACGTGCGTGTGTGTGTGTGTGTGTGTGTGTGTGTGTGTGTGTGTGTGTGTGCGCAAGTAGCATATACAAACACACGCACACACATACAAACTCTCTCTCTCTCTCTCTCTCTCTCTCTCTCTCTCTCTCTCTCTCTCTCTCTCTCTCTCTCTCTCTCTCTCTCTCTCTCTCCCGCATTACGCCAACAAGGTGTATATCTCCCCTCAGCACTTGTTCAATTTCCCGTCACCACTTTCACCTCTCCAGCCACTACATCACAACTTTTCATCACCACCACCATCACCACCACTACCACTACCACCATCGCCACCACTACCACAACTACAGTAACCTCTTTCACCACCGTTGTCATCACCGTCACCACCATCTACTACAGCTACAATTATCAGAACCAGCATCATCACCTTCACATTGCCGTCACTATCGCCATAAAAACGCTTTTCACCACCACCACCACCACTAACATCACCATGACCAAAATTTTCTTCACTATCACCATTATCAAACTTGGCAACCACAATTATCACCACCATCATCATCATCATCACCATTACTATCACCACATTAATCCTTTCCACAGCCACCACTACCATCCTCACCATTCATTTCACTATCACCACCATCGGACACTACAACCACCACCATCACAACCATCATCATCATCACCATTACCTTCTTTCACCTGTACGGAATTCAGGTAGGTGGAGTTATTAGGCTTTCACATTCTCTTGCCACCTGGGAGAAAAGATCCAGGTAGCCTCCACTCACCTGCCCGTACCACCTGGACTAAGGGCCTAATTAATATTACCGCCGATAAGCAACACCTGGGGCGCCCACCCAAGTACGCCGCCAAAAAACAGGCGCCGATTACGAACGAGTCCTTGGTTTTTCTCGTCAGGTGGCGGAGCAGAAGCCAGAGTTTGCTGCAAGCTTCTCTTTTATCTTATTCTATTTTTTTTTTCTCTCTGTTGTGACCTTGACTGGTTATAGAAAATCTCTCTCTCTCTCTCTCTCTCTCTCTCTCTCTCTCTCTCTCTCTCTCTCTCTCTCTCTCTCTCTCTCTCTCCACACAGACACACACACACACACACACACACACACAATACAAGTACACTCCATACTGTAACGTTGCTTAAAAATGACGTTATACAAAATTAAGCGTCTATCAAAGAAATTATGTGAGTAAAATCAATAAACAGCAGCACCGCCACACTAGCAGCAGCAGCAGCAGCAGCAGTAATAGCAATACTTGTTGTTGTTGTTGATGCTGTTGTTGTTGCTGTTCTACTAAATCAATAGAAACTAATGTCACTTTTTCATGTAGACTTTTTTTTTATTTCCAAGTCTTTTTTTTAATAATTCTTAATAAAAACAGCTTTCCATTTACATACTTAGCACTTTTATCCATTCCCCTTCACCTTGTTCTGTATTACATCACTCCTGTCATCATTATTTTCGCTACATTTGCCACCAGTGACATTTTGTTCTACGCTACTTCACACTTTCACGGTTTAATCCCAATATATCATTCTCTCTCTCTCTCTCTCTCTCTCTCTCTCTCTCTCTCTCTCTCTCTCTCTCTCTCTCTAGTCCCATCTATTCCCCATTTTTCTACGACTCTTTCTCTTCCTTATTCGCACTCTCCTGTAATTCCCTCTTACGCTTTCTGTATTCTCCTTCGTTATCTTTTTTTTTTTTCCCTCTGCGCTCTCTTGGTTCCCTCTTTCCTTCCCTCCCTCTTTCCTTCCTTCCTTCTTTCCTTCCTTCCCCCTCTCTCTTAAGTTAACATCCCGGTAGTTACGCTGTCTGCTCCCTCCTACACTCCAAGTTATGATGCTAAACTAACTTACCCTCCACTCTCCTCCTCCTCCTCCTCCTCCTCCTCCTCCTCCTCCTCCTCCTCCTCTTCCTCCTCTTCATCTGCGTGTATGACAATTTACTTCTTTTAATCAGCCTCAGTAAACTTGGAGAAGAGAGTGTCTGCTTGTTTACTTGTTTGCTTGTTTGCTTACTGTCTTACTTCAAGCTAGTCGTTCCAGTGTTTTCTCTCTCTCTCTCTCTCTCTCTCTCTCTCTCTCTCTCTCTCTCTCTCTCTCTCTCTCTCTCTGAACGTTATTTTGGTGTTTATTTTATTTGCTTTTCTCCTTCCTTCATTTCTTCATTCTTGTTTCTATTAGGTTCTTTCTTTCTTCACCACCTTCTTCATCACCTTCTCTTCCCTTTTCTTTTCTCTCTTCATATTTTCTGTCCTCTTTTCTTTTCTTTCTATATTTTTTGCCTCTTTTTGCCTTCTCTCTCTTTATTCCTCTTTCAATTTTCTCTCATGTCTCCTTCCTCTTCTTATTTCTCTACCTACAAATTATCATGTTACTCTACTTCCCTCTTCTTCTTCTTCTTCCTTCTATTCTCTATCAGTCTATCCTCTCTCTCTCTCTCTCTTTTCCTTTCTCTTCCTTCACTTTATCACGGTGCTTTTACTTGGCGTGTATTTATTTCCTCCTCTTCCACTTCTTCCTTTTCTTCTCTATCATCCCCTCCTCCATCTTTCTCCTCCTCTTCCTGTGCTTTATCTTCATGCTACTCTCCTTGGTCTTGTTTATTGCCTCCTATCTTTTCTCTTCTCCTCTCCCACCTTCACATGTTTCAAATTTTAAGTTATATTGCTCCTTATCACGTCTCTCGTCTTTGCACTGTTATTCGTTGAGTTTTCTTCTTCTTCCAATTGTCATTATTATTATTATTATTATTAATTTTTATTTATTATTTTCGTTCGCGTGTATTTCTTATTTGTGTTATGATTTATCACTTTATTGGTATTTTTTTCATATTAACGTTTTCATTTTATCTTCCTCCTATCTTCTTTTCATTCTTTCTTTATTGTTATAAGTCATTTCAGATAGAGAGAGAGAGAGAGAGAGAGAGAGAGAGAGAGAGAGAGAGAGAGAGAGAGAGAGAGAGAGAGAGAGAGAGAGAGAGAGATCCATCAACCTCTGTGACTCGTCCTTCACTTCTCCGCCTCACAGGTAAATGATGGCGCCCTCACCTGGTCTGCCCCTTTACCTGCCTAATTAGGGCGGCTAAGGAGCTACCTGTGGCCAGACCAGGTGAGGAGATTCGTGGGAGATAAAGGAAATGAAAAATATAACAAATTAAGATGCTGTTATTCTATTACCGCAAAAAAAATTAGGCGTTATATTCTATTGGGGCATATTATTGTTATTGTTATTGTTATTATTATTATTATTATTATTATTATTATTATTGTGTTTGAGAATTTTTTGGTAATATTTAAATGTCAGGTGAGGTTAAAAGCGGGAAAGTGTGACAGAGAGAGAGAGAGAGAGAGAGAGAGAGAGAGAGAGAGAGAGAGAGAGAGAGAGAGAGAGAGAGAATGTCGTTTCCCATGAAGTAAATGTTTGCTTTATATCCTCATTAGAGAAAATTTTCCGCCATAACAGTCACGCACGCATAACCTCTCTCTCTCTCTCTCTCTCTCTCTCTCTCTCTCTCTCTCTCTCTCTCTCTCTCTCTCTCTCTCTCTCTCTCTCTCTCTCTCTCTCTCTCTCTCTCTCTCTCTCTCTCTCTCTCTCTCTCTCTCTCTCTCTCTCTCTCTCTCTCTCTCTCTCTCTAATTATTCTTCTTATTCCTATGTACTTTTCTCTATTTATATTGCTACATTCTTATTTTGTTTTTCTTTATCCTTCCCTTCTTCCTCCTCTTTCTCCTCCTCCTCCTCCTCCTCCTCCTCCTCCTCATCCTCCTCCTCTTCCTCCCCCTCCAAACAGCCAAGTAAGGACCTCAAGATCTATTGCTGTTTGGACGTCATTTGTATTCCTTTGTATTCCTCCTCCTCCTCCTCCTCCTCCTCCTCCTCCTCCTCCTCCTCCTCTTCCTCCTCCTCCTCCTCCTCCTCCTCCTCTTCCTCCTCTTCCTCTTCCTTCTCCTCCTCCTACAGCTCCTCCAGTACCATACACCACCAACTCCAATCATACCATCCCAATGTAAGTCAAAGGATCAGTCAATCAGTCAGTCATTCTGCTAGTCAGTTAGTCGATCAGTTAGTTACCCTGCCAGTCTTTCAT
>NC_087184.1:2527500-2557500 GCF_035594125.1 Scylla paramamosain
TCTCTCTCTCTCTCTCTCTCTCTCTCTCTCTCTCTCTCTCTCTCACATTAAGGTTGCGAAGATTCATTACACAAACTCACAAAACACACAAAAAAATAAACAACATTCTTTTTTTCATATTTCACAAAAAAAAAATCAAGAAAAAAAAACGTACATCTCTTAATATATTCCTGCATCTAGCAAACCCTTCCTCTGTATGTGCTCTGTAGTGAACACGGGAGGGTCACGTGGCAAAACTACCTTCACTATTACCACGATTTCACCCTAAGAAACATAAGCTCCGTCTTGCATATTGACCAAGAACACTTTTTTTTTTTATGAACGAGCGAAATTTTTCACATCACGATAAAAGGGAATAGAGGGATGGAGAGAAAAGTAAGATATGGAAGGAATGGTGAGGTATGGATGACAGATATATGGAAGTGATGGGAGGAGGAGGAGGAGGGAGAAGGTAGGAAAGAAAACAGAAAGATGAAGTGAGAGGAGGAAGGAGAAGGTAGAGAAGGAAATAGAAGGACAGGAGTGAGGGAAGGGTAGAGATAGAGAGAAAGGCAGAGAAACAAAAGAAAAGGGATGAAAAAAGGGAAGTAGAGAGGAAAAGAGTAGCATGGAAGTGAAGGTAGGAAGAATGAAGTAGAGAGGAAGATAAAAGAATAGAAGAGAGGGAAGGAATGAAGAGACAGAAAGACAAAGAGACAAGAGAATGGAGGAGGATGAAGGAGGCAGAGAGGGGAATAATGGGATGGAAGTGAGGGGAGGAAGAATGAAGTTAAGAGAAAGATAGAAGTGAAGGAAGAATAGAAGAGACAGAAAGAAAGTCAGAAAGACAAGAGAATGAAGGAGGAAAGAGGAGGCAGAGAGGTGATGGGAGGAAAACAGGAGAGAGGGGAGAGAAATGAGGGGAGAAGTGAAGGAAGGGTAGAAGAGACAGAAAGAAAGCAAGAGAGACAAGAGAATGAAGGAGGAAAGAGGAGGCAGAGAGGTGATGGGAGGAAAACAGGAGAGAGGGGAGAGAAATGAAGGGAGAAGATAAGAGCCTTCCCTCTTCCCTATCGCTTTTAAACTCCCTTTAAGCGACCGGCGACCCCTCCAGCGATCCCTCTTTCCCCTCAACTCCCCTCACTTCCCCTCTGGGTTTAAGCTTAACCTGTCTCTTGGGAGTGACAGACTAAGGGTGCCCTTGAAGGTTACAAGCGGGCAACCTCTTCAAAAAAAGGGGAAAATTGTAACCTCCTTTGTCTAAAATTTCCTCTCTGATTTACACAATCCAACTTCCCCTCTTTTTACGAATGAGGAAAAAGAAGGATGGAGGAGAGGAAATATGGAAGGTTTTGGGCGGGTCAGAGGGAGGGATTGAGGGGAATTTAAAGCGGTTGGTAGAAGACAGGGGAGCGGGGAGAGGGGAGAGAGGTAAGGGGTGATGGGGACTGTTTCGGCTGGGGTGAGGGAGGGCAGATGTGAAGGGATTAGCTGGTCATGATACAAGGGTGACTGGTTCTCTCTCTCTCTCTCTCTCTCTCTCTCTCTCTCTCTCTCTCTCTCTCTCTCTCTCTCTCTCTCTCTCTCTCTCTCCCTCTCTGAACACCTGTCTTTCAAATACCTGTAAATCTTCACTCTTTCACTTCTCACCTGTTCATATTTCTTTATAAAATTTACCTGGCAATTAACATTATTCTACTTTTTTTATTTACTATAATTCGAAAGCCCATTTTTTACCCTTTTTTTCCCATCTTCTTTACTTTCAAATGGAGTCGGAATTTCTATGAATTTCTATGATAGTGTTATGTTAATTAGCGCCTCTGTCAATATGATGATGACCTTTCGTTCTCTTGCTCCGTGGCTTCACCTACACTATTCTTTTCCTCAGAGTTTCCTCATCTCCCTTCTGTACGTGGCCACTCATCTTAGTCTCGCCTCTCCAGCTTTGCCCACTAACTAACCGTTGTCCCTTTGATAAACTCATTTCTATTTTCAACCTTTGTCTCCACAGTGACTGACGTGCGCTGTCCCTCCAGTACGCTCGTTTCTATCTTTCTTCAATCCTTCAGTCTCGTCACTTCAAACGAAAACGCAGCAGCTTCAGTTCTTTTATCTCCTAGTGTCTGTAATCCTATTATCTGTTCTTCTCATGTAACTATAGCCCGCAAAGATGTACTACACACTCTACAAGTACACCGCCGCCACAGTAACCACCACACTCACCACAGCCACAGTCACTACATTCCTGGACCCATACACTCGCCACGGAGGAGCATCAAGACGTCCCTGGAACTGAACTGATCTGGGTGACTTCTTTTTGCATTACTTTATCTTAAGACTTTTTGATATCGACAAGTTGAACGGGCCTCTCTCTCTCTCTCTCTCTCTCTCTCTCTCTCTCTCTCTCTCTCTCTCTCTCTCTCTCTCTCTCTCTCTCTCTCTCTCTCTCTCTCTCAATGACACAGTAAAGGTTTATTTTTTCAAGTTTGACGACCCACCACACCTGCAGTCAGTGTAATACAAACCTACTAAAAGCCACACATTTAAAAACACATACCATACTAGGACAATCAGGTGGCATTCTTAATTAAGGGATACGAGTTCTCACGGCGCACAGTTTGCCAATCATTGCCTTATATAGTCTCCTAAACACCACACACCACACTGTCACCACCAAAGAGAAATAACACCCTTTTTTGAATATCGTAATGAACGGAAGTCAATTAATATGTGACTCTCATCTCCACTGTCTTGCGTCTTCTCTCGATAGTCTTAAGTCCTCTGAGGTGCCGGGAAGCTGTCAGGTCTCAGGTTTTGTAAGGAGACCGTCACAAGATTAGAGGACTCAGACTCTCTGGAAAAACACTAAAGATAATAGAAATGAATGCAGAATGGCTATCGATTACTGACCATGGCCGTGCTACCACACTGCCACCCCAATTACACCGGAGAACTTGAAATTAAGGGAAACCACTACACGGAATGGAAATGAATGCATAATTTGACTTTACTATACTGACTACTACTTTTACCACTGCCATCATGACCTACCACTCCACCCTCACCACAGCCACGCCACCACACCGCACCGTCACTGAATCATCAACATCTGTCACCACAACACCCTCAGGTCCCTCGCCGCCACACTACAACCACACCACTATCAGAACCCTACCACTACACACTCACCACATCATCAAATAACACCCACACTATTGACATCGACCTTCACTACCACACCACAACCACCTAGTACCACCACCACCACCACCACCACCACCACTACCACCACCACCTGCAACATGCCGAAGTGTGTACAGTGAACTGATAAATCCACGGCCATCTGTGTTCTCGAGCGCCCTCCTGCCCTCCCTCCCCCTCCCTCTCTCTCTCTCTCTCTCTCTCTCTCTCTCTCTCTCTCTCTCTCTCTCCCCTGGGGCAGGTTATGGCACAAGGGATGGGAGAAAGGAGCAGGAGGAGGAGGAGGAGGAAGAGGAGGATACATGACTGGAAATAAAAAAACAGAGAGAGAGAGAGAGAGAGAGAGAGAGAGAGAGAGAGAGAGAGAGAGAGAGAGAGAGAGAGAGAGAGAGAGAGAGAGGGGGCGGGGATTGAGAGGAACGAAAAGAAGGAAGCGGATAAGAATACGACGAGAAAGAGAGCGATAACGAAGAGGACGAGAAAGAGGAAGGAGGAAAAGGAAATAGAAGGAAAAGAAAACACAACTGGAAAAATACTTGCACACACTTTTTTTATAGTAATGACCAAACTTTTCTTTAATTATCACAAGAGTTCAGAAGTTTTTATCACTGAACGTTATGTGTTTTTGTGTCTCTTCTCACACTCTTCGCAAAACACAAATAAAAAAAATCAAATAAAAGACTCGTTAATAAAAAAAAATCTCCCTACAAATGAGCAATATTGTATATGCAAAAATTCACGTCAGCACAAGAAGGAAAAAAAGGAGGGAAAAAAAGAAAACAGACCACAGCGAGCGAAAACAAGAATTAAATAAAACACTAATAAAAGAAATGTCCCTAGAAACGAGTAGCGGATATGCAAAAAAGAAAAAAAAATTACAACACAAGAAGGGAAAATGAAAACACAACATTGTTTCATAAAATCAAAAGAGCAAAAAAGCAAAACTTGTTATTGTTATATTTTTTATATATTTTTAACCCTTTCACTGCGACACGAGACAATTAACAGCACCGGAAATAATAGATGGTCTTTAGAAGAATATGCAAGAAAGAAGAGGAATTAAAAAGAATAGATTTTGCAATTTCTACCTAGTTTAAAGATTAGAGGTGGCTGTAGAACAAATAAAGATATCTCACAGTGACTCACAATTAAGAAAAATATACCAAATAGCAGTCAAAGGGTTAATCAGTACCGAGGACACGACCAAATACATACCAAGCTCCGTACAAGAGTGAGACGCAAGGCCAACCACCACTCGGGGACTGTGTGTCTCAGTGCAGGCAAACTTAACTTGTCAGTACCGCGATCTAAGCTTGATTTTATCCTGACTATCACAAAAGGAGTGACTCAAGTTTACGACGTTGTTTGTACGTAATAAAAGGTTCAAAATCATTAGTTACTCGTACATTACAACTGTTTCCTCTCTTTCTTTTTATGTTTTAGGGGAAACAGCATTGTGGATGGCTTTGTTATTTTATTTATCTATTTATTTATTATTTTTTTTTTCCACCATGGCCAGTCTCCCTAACGAATTAATAAAAATGTATATCTATGTATCCGATTTTGACTGACAACTGGCTCCTGCATAAAGTTCAGGTGTCATTAGTGGCGAATGTGCCAGGAGACTAAGGTACTTTTCACTGCTAATGAACCTTCTTCCTGCTGACTGACACATCGTTCCTTCATCGCAAACTATACAAAGACATCTACGAGGGTTCTTTTTTGATCTATGGCTATCTTCAACCCTCTAATTGCCACAGCCTCTTGATATATAGCTCTGTGAAAATTAAAGTGAAGGTATTGAAAGACTTCACTCTCAGCAGCAAAACACGCCACCGATTACCTAATGAACCTTTTCAGTACTTGTAACTTCACTTATGATGAATAAAACTTGGATAAGCTTCCTGGAAAATAAGATTACAAGTACCATCACTAATAACGTGCCATCACCAGTCATTATACTTGCTAAACAGTGCGAAATCTTACCTTTTAATCCCTATTGTTTCTCACGGGGGACTGTAAAGACTGTGCACGAGGTCCCAGTGTTACGAATGTTGAATACCGCACGGAAGGGAAGGGAGAATGGGGATGACAAAGAGTGGGTGATGGGAAGGGATGCACTGCTGACGGTGATGGGTGATAAGGAAGAAGGAAAGGGTGAATGAAGATGACGGGTGTTGGGTGATGGGTGATGGGGTGATGGGGTGATGGGGAGGGATGGATACGATCGATATTTAAATGTTTTACTTTGTCCTATGTTTGCTCGAAGGGTGAGTGCTGGGTGCTGTGTACTGAGGAGGGTATAGGGCTCTCTCTCTCTCTCTCTCTCTCTCTCTCTCTCTCTCTCTCTCTCTCTCTCTCTCTCTCTCTCTCTCTCTCTCTCTCTTTGCGGCCTTTTCCGTTTAGTTTATCCACCTCTTTTCTTTCCATCCCACTCACCCTCCCTCCTCTCCTCTCCTGTGCCTCCCTCCCGCCTCGCTCCTCTCTCCTCCCTCCTCCCCCCGCCGTCCTCCACGCCTCCCAGTACAGTGTAGTGTGTAGCTTTTGTATAGAATTCTTTGCATATGGTATATCCACCTTTCCCTCCCTTCCTTCCCTCCCTCCCTCCCTCCTTCCCTCCTCCATTCAAGAGGTGGTGGAGGAGGAGGAGGAGGAGGAGGAGGAGGAGGAGGAGGAGGAGGAGGAGGAGGAGGAGGAGGAGGGGAGATTCTTTACTAATGACCAACAATAACAACAATGAGAAGATGAATATAAAAAGTGGCTTTGTGTTTAGAATCGATAGGGATGTCTGTCAGTCGTGAGAGAGAGAGAGAGAGAGAGAGAGAGAGAGAGAGAGAGAGAGAGAGAGAGAGAGAGAGAGAGAGAGAGAGAGAGAGAGAGAGAGAGAGATTTTAATATAGAAGTAAACAAATGAGAAAAATCAAACACGTAATCTTAATACGAGACGAAGAAGAACACAACAACAACAACAACAACAACAACAACAACAACAACAACAATAACAACAGCAACAGCAACAACAACGAGAGAGAGAGAGAGAGAGAGAGAGAGAGAGAGAGAGAGAGAGAGAGAGAGAGAGAGAGAGAGAGTCATTGTTTACCTTAACGAATACGCTCAAAAGCCTTGTCTTGTGTTTTTTTCTTTTTTCTCAACTTTGTTCTGATACTTTTGTTTCCTTTTTTCCTTCCTTCTTATTCTTTCTCTTTCTCTTAAAGAGTGAACGAAAAAAACACTGACCACTGGGAGGAAAAAATTTTAGGCTACTTAAGTCTCTCTCTCTCTCTCTCTCTCTCTCTCTCTCTCTCTCTCTCTCTCTCTCTCTCTCTCTCTCTCTCTCTCTCTCTCTCTCTCTCTCTCTCTCTCGTTTATCTTTTATTTTTTTGTTCTTTTTATTGGATGTTCTGCATTCATGACACCCTTTTATGTGTTATTTTTAGTGTGTGTGCGTGTGTGTGTGTGTGTGTGTGTGTGTGTGTGTGTGTGTGTGTGTGTGTGTGTGTGTGTGTGTGTGTGTGTGTGTAAGAAGCACCTTCAACAAACAGGCAAAGAATGAGAAAAGAGCGAATGAACATAGGAAAAGAATAAGAATGATAAGAGAAATAAAGGAGAAAGAAAAACGAAGAAGAAAAAGAAAGGACAAGGAGAGAAAAAAATAAAACACACGTCTCCCACCACCACCACCACCACCACCACCAGGGATAATCACCACGGATTGGCTATTCACTTCTCTGGCCTCCGATTCGCGACTTCAGACACCGTGTTATTATCGTATTAATTTACCTAACAAACTCACGCCAGCCAGGTATCAGGCGGCGGTCCATTACAGGTGTGGCGATACCTGCCCACTAATTAGGGGTCATCGTCTTCTCATTTGTCTGCCTCACCGCCCAAGGCTTGTATATACTCGTGTATGTATGTATAATTTATGTATAATATAAAAACAGCCGCGCGCACACACACACACACACACACACACACACACACACACACACACACACACACACACACTAGAACACAAAAGTTACAAAAATATTCTCTTCCTCTCTGTCTCTCTCCCCTACAGGTGTCTTAACGGTAAACGAATACCAGAATAAGAAGCACAACACGTACATTTAGCCACAAGTGTACAGAAGTAGCATGGGTCTGTAGGTGTGGCCGCGTGGGGGTGATAGATGTTAAAAAGGAAGGTAACACAGGTGGCGGGGCGATGCGAGCAGCGCGGGGATGAAGAAGGAGCGACCAACACGAAAGGAGTGAATCTGTTAAGAGATAATTAGATGCTGTGCCTCGCTTATCTTATCTCGATCAGATTTGCTTCGCCCAGGTGTTGTAATTAGCGTCAGGTGAGCCGCTCTGGGCCGCTAGTGACTCTATATATAAGGTGTTGGTGTCAAAGGAACCTCTCCCTCTGCTTATTCTCTGTTGTGTTATTTTTCTCCTTCATCACCGCTGCCTTATACATTACATTCTGATATTGTAATTACGCCAGCAAATTACTGAAGGGAATTGCCTATCAGGTGTTTGCGGCGAGAGTTATGCATTAGTCTTGCTTTTGTTTGGCGGTGCTTCAGTGCGTGGCGTGTGCTGGCCTTGCTCGAGTGTGCTGTTGAGAGAGAGAGAGAGAGAGAGAGAGAGAGAGAGAGAGAGAGAGAGAGAGAGAGAGAGAGAGAGAGAGAGAGAGAGAGAGAGAGAGAGAGAGAAACAAAAAAATAAACAAACAGACAGACAGACAGACAGACAGACAGACAGACAGATAAACAGACAGACAGACACACAGACAGAGACAGACAGACAGACAGACAGACAGACAGACAAAGCGACAGACAGACAAAGATAGACGAACAAACATAAGCAAGAAGATAATTTTGCATATTTTTCCCAAGAGATATTTATACAAGTGTGTGTGTGTGTGTGTGTACCCGTGCCTAACCTCCCTCATAACCATATGCTGATTGAGACTCATACCAAACTCCCCCTTCTCCCCCTCCACCCCCACCCCACCCCGTACATCACTCCCTTACCTCCCTGCCTCTCCCCACCTCATTCCCTCGCCCCTCTCAGGTTCCTCAGTGCTACCCAAGACCCCCCCCCTCAAACGACCCCCCCTAGCCCGTCGTGTCCCCAAAGCCTTCCCCCTCAGGCCACGTCACTCCCCGCCCCGCCCCGCCCCGCCCCGCCCCAACTAGGCACTTTGACACACAAGATTGTCAATTACCAGTACAGGTTCCGCCCGGAGACTTGTCTGTCCTCCATCACAGATCAAAATTGCCTCCCACTAAAAGGAAAACGAGAGAAAAAAAAGCAAGAGAGAGAGAGAGAGAGAGAGAGAGAGAGAGAGAGAGAGAGAGAGAGAGAGGGATAGCGATACACAGAGAGAGAGAGAGAGAGAGAGAGAGAGAGAGAGAGAGAGAGAGAGAGAGAGGGATAGCGATACACAGAGAGAGAGAGAGAGAGAGAGAGAGAGAGAGAGAGAGAGAGAGAGAGAGAGAGAGAGAGAGAGAGAGAGAGAGAGAGAGAGAGAGAGAGAGAGAGAGGTTGCTGGTGTAAATTCAAACAAAAAATAGTAAATAAGAGTAATAGTAATGAATAACAATGGAAGGAGAGAGAGAGAGAGAGAGAGAGAGAGAGAGAGAGAGAGAGAGAGAGAGAGAGAGAGAGAGAGAGAGAGAGAGAGAGAGAGAGAGAGAGAGAGAAAGCGTTGGAGAACAAGAAAACAATGAATAATAGTAAGAGTGATGATGAATATCGGAGAGAGAGAGAGAGAGAGAGAGAGAGAGAGAGAGAGAGAGAGAGAGAGAGAGAGAGAGAGAGAGAGAGAGAGATGGACTTCAAACAGTGTGAAATTGTCTTTGGTAAATTAAAAACAGAAATAGACAAATATTGGTATGAAAAGATAGGCTTAGCTAAACACACACACACACACACACACACACACACACACACACAGACCATCAAAGGAGGAGGGAATCAGTCTTTCCAAAAATAATAAATATCCTTTCAACATCTCCAGACTTAGACTAGAAAAATAATATATAACTGCTGGAGGAGACAGAGACAGAGAGAGAGAGAGAGAGAGAGAGAGAGAGAGAGAGAGAGAGAGAGAGAGAGAGAGAGAGAGAGAGATCCTGGAGCTATTTGAGGAATGATATAAAACCCCCTTGTGCACTCTCTCTCTCTCTCTCTCTCTCTCTCTCTCTCTCTCTCTCTCTCTCTCTCTCTCTCTCTCTCTCTCTCTCAGCACCCTATTCCAGTTTATCTTGCAGCCTCTTCTCTCTGTCCCCTTTTCCAGCTCCTTGCCTCCCACTCCTTCCCTAAGCACTCTTCTAGTTTGTCTTCCAGCCTCCTCTCCCACTTTTTCCATCTGTATCTCCCAGTCTCCTCTCCCAGATCCTCTCCAGACTCCGTTTCAGCTGTTGCTTTTTTGCTTTCTCTTCCATTTTCTTTTCCCATTCATCTTTCGTAGCTTTTTTCCCTAACCTCCTCTTCCAGTTCCTTTCTTCCAGCCATTTTTCCATTCGTCTTTCCTAGTTTCTTATTGTATCACTCTTCCAGTCTTCTGCCTTTCTATTCCCTCCCAAAGTACCCTCTTCCAGTCTCTTTTCCCATCCTTTCTTCCACCTCTCTCTCTCTCTCTCTCTCTCTCTCTCTCTCTCTCTCTCTCTCTCTCTCTCTCTCTCTCTCTCTCTCTCTCTCTCTCTCTCTCTCTCTCTCTCTCTCTCTCTCTCTCTCTCTCTCTCTCTCTCTCTCTCTCTCTCTCTCTCTCTCTCTCTCTCTCTCTCTCTCTCTCTCTCTCTCTCTCTCTCTCTCTCTCTCTCTCTCTCTCTCTCTCTCTCGACTCTTCTTCCAGGTCCTTAATCCATAATTCTCTCCTAGTTTCTTCCTCCAACATTCTCTTCCAGCCTCCTGCTTTTCCAGTCCCTTCTAAAGTACTCTCTTCCAGTCTCTTTTCTACCAGCTCTCTCTCTCTCTCTCTTCTCGACTCTTCCTCAATGCCATTCTTCCAGTCACCTCTTGCAGTCTTCCCTTCCAGCCTCCTACTATTCCTGTTTCCTCCCACATTCATCTTCCACCCATTTACAACAGCCCGTCTTCTTGCAACTCTCTCTTCCAGCTTCATCTTCACTCTCCTAGCTCTTAGATCTCTCTCTCCCATTCCCTCTCCTAGCTTCTGTCCCATCATATCCTATTCCAGACGCTTCTTCCAACACCCTTTTTTCTATTTCTCTCTCAGCCCCTCCTTCCAGCCTCCTCTTCCAGCACCACTAATCTCCCTCTCTTTCCCTCCCCTCCCTCTCTCTCTCCAAGGGCCACGACGTCTCCATAACCTCAGAACAGCGGTGCCAGGACAAGTAATTCCTGGATTATGTAATTTCCCAGAATGCCACCAGTCTGAGAATTGACCCAAGCAGAGGCACGACCAATAATACCAGGGAAATAATATGGGAAAAAAAGGGGAAAGAAGAAGGAATAAAAATGAGAAGAGGAAGGCATGGAAAAGTGTGGGTAGGTGGAGAGGTAAGGGATGTGGTAAATGAAATGAGAAGGAAGAAGAGGATGAGTAGAATGAAAGATTATACGAAAGACGAGGAAAAGGAAGATGGAGGTTAGAATAGAAGTAGGAAATATTTGAAAGGACTGGAGGGAAATATGGTAAAGGAAATGGAAAGGAAGATAAGGACGAATGGAAACAAAGACTATACTAGAAAAGAGAAAACACGAAGAAGGAAGAATACAAAACAATAACAAATATAAACATACATATATACACAAATTAGAAAACAAACTCTCTCTCTCTCTCTCTCTCTCTCTCTCTCTCTCTCTCTCTCTCTCTCTCTCTCTCTCTCTCTCTCTCTCTCTCGGCCCATTTACAAAATAGGACCACTGGAAGGACTCTCCAGATTGAGAATTTAATCGACGTGCCAGAAACAGGGATGCCGGAGTGGGATTATCTTCACTAAGACTCCTCAGGTTGGGGTAGCGGCGCGAGGAGGAGGGAGATAGGGAGAAGGAAGAGGGAAAGAGGGAGATAGGGAGAGAAGGAAGGAAGGAAGGAAGGAAGGAAGGGACGAGGGAAGGGGGAGTACATTGGAAGCCCTGAGGCAGCTGTGGGATTTTACTTTAGTACAGCTGATTGTGTTCTGCAGCTGCACTCGACACGGCGGCGGCGGCGGCGGTGGTGGCGGCGGTGGCGGCGGGAGGGTCCAGGGGCAGCGGTACGACCTTCCTGGCGGCGACGCTGACGCAGATTGTGTTCAGCAGCTGTTTCGGAAGGAAGACGGAAGGGGAGTGTGTTGGAGGGTACGAGGGAGGACTTGCTTTAGTTTCTCTCTCTCTCTATCTCTCTCTCTCTCTCTCTCTCTCTCTCTCTCTCTCTCTCTCTCTCTCTCTCTCTCTCTCTCTCTCTCTCTCTCTCTCTCTCTCACGTAATGTGCAGTATAAAGAAAAGCGAAATATAACTGAAGTGCAAACTAACACACACACACACACACGCACACACAGGCACACACACACACACACAGAGAGAGAGAGAGAGAGAGAGAGAGAGAGAGAGAGAGAGAGAGAGAGAGAGAGAGAGAGAGAGAGAGAGAGAGAGAGAGAGAGAGAGAGAGAGAGATTGAGTTACAGTAATTCAGTTTGCCTCCAATTTCCCCGCCACCTACACTATTTCACGGGGAATTGTCACCGAGGGACGAGGGGCGGCGCGTCAGTATGTGGGTTAGGATACGCAGCGCTGGACGGTAAACAAAGGACATACATCAAAAAAGGGAAAAAGGATTAAACTCTCATTCCAGCGCGCTTCTGTGGCGGCGAATCCCATATATGTAGGATGGGATTCTCTTTACGGAGTTTTCGAATCTTTTGTAGTGCTTAGCGGCCCAAATAACATACGATTTTTGGTTGATTGATTGATTTGATTCTTTGTTTTATATTCTGACTTTACGTTTTAATGCAGTGTTAATTTGGTGTTATTTTCATTCGTAGTTGATTTTTTTTTTTGTGTGTGTGTTTTATGTTTTGGAGTTTTCTCATTTTATTTCATTGCTAATTTTGTGTTGTTTTTGTTCGTAGCTGATTGATTTTTTTATTTATTTATTTATTTATCTATTTATTTATTTATTTTATTTATTTATTTATTTTATTTATTTTTTTGTGTGTGTGTTTTATATTTTGGAGTTTTCTCATTTTATTTCAATGCTAATTTTGTGTTGTTTCATGTTGTTCTTTTCATGTGTTCGTGGATTTTGGTGTTTCCCACTGGAATCTTCTACTGTTACTTTTCTTTCTCTTTGTTTATGAGCTGTTTAACGTCTGACAAACACAGAAGATATATTCAAACAGCCAGCAGCATGCGTTAGTGCTGCGTGGAATATTTTGAATAATAACCAAGACTGCGATGCGGAAAGAAAATTGGTCACAGAAAACGAGAAGTGTTGGAGCAAGAAGGGCAAGATTCGGAAGAAAAGCCCAAACTAATTTTTGCTCTGCTTTTTTGAATGATAATATTTATGAAGAATCGGTAGAAAAGGAATTTTTTTTGGGGGGGTAATTTTTTCTTTTTTTCGGGTAGACTTACTGATAATTTCCCGCTGAGAAGAGGTGGTGGTTTGATTACTAGATCCAGTTTCATCATTGCCACACAGCAGAATGAGATAAACCGGGCGTCCTTGGTGATAAAAATGTGTCTTTTTTGTTTATTTTTTTGCTTTTTTTACACATAGAATTTGCCTCCAGTTAATGTTGCTTTATTTTTATTTATTTACTCATTGTGTTTCTTGTACCGTTACCTGTCTACTTTTTTTTTTTTTTCGTGGCCTTCCCGGAATTGTCTCCTAAGCACTTGTAAGTCACGCAAGGAGTAACAAACGCTCTCCTTCACGGCACACAAGGAAACACAAGTAACGCATTATCATATTAAAGCAGCGTGACACGAACATTACCATAACTTATTACGCGACGAAACACGCGCCGGGACGCACATTAATCATCACGGCGTAATAAAAAAAATAAATAAATAAAATAAAAAAAGAGCACATCGACTTTCAATTAAGCGCTGCGTTGACCCACGACATGAATAAAATATGAATGTGAGGAGATGAAATAGTGATGATGATGATGATGATGATGATGATGATGATGATGATGATGACAACAACAACAGCAACAGTAGCAACAACAATAACAATAACAATAACAACAACCATATCATCATCATCAACAACAACAACAACAACAACTACAACTACTACTACTACTACCACTACTACCACTACATACTACTATTACAATCACTACACACTACGCATAACTACATAAAAAAACACACAAAATAAAAAAAATAACAAACACGAAGAATAAAAAAACAAAATAAAAAAAAAACATGCAAAAAAAAAGTGACGTAAGAGAGGCTTGGAGGAGAGAGACGAAGGATGAAGAACAAACAGAACAAACACGAGCCGCATTGGTGAATAACATTACGGCCACCCGCAATGCATAACGTGATCTGACTTATTAAACCTTTGCAATATGTATACCACTATAATGTTAGCGTATATTAAACATGCGATATGTATATTTCAAGTGGTGGTAGTAGTGGTGGTGGTGGTGGTGGTGGGTGGTGGTGGTGACTGCCAGGACGGGTCGTGAATATTATTACGGTAGTTAGGGAGCAGGGCAGAGGGGCGATAATTGTGTTAATGAGAGGTAATTACAAGTTAGATAGACTACTTCCTCTCACATTCCTCCTCTCCTCTTCTCTCTTCCTCCTCCTCCTCCTCCTCCACTCTTCTCTTTCCCTTTCCTCCTCTTCCTTCACTTATGTTGTTTGCTTCTGATTATTTAGTTTTCATTTCTTCTATATTTTTTTTCCTCTCATGTTCTTCCTCTTCTACTTCCTCTTCCTCCGTCTCCCCTCTTCTCTTTTCTCTCCCCATTTTCCTTCCTTCATTTTCCGTTTGTTGCTCCTACTTTTTAGTCTTCATTCCTTCTATATTTTTTTTCCTCTCCTTCCCTTCTTATATTTTTTTTCTTTACATCTTATTTTGTTTTCTATTTCTACTTTTCCTTTACTCAATTTTCTTCCTCTTCCTTCCTTGTAGTTTTCAATCACCCCTTCTTCAAACACACTTCTTTTCCAATCTCTCTCTCTCTCTCTCTCTCTCTCCTCCTCTCTCTCTCTCTCTCTCTCTCTTCTCTCTCTCTCTCTCCTCTCTCTCACACTTCTGCTTTTCACACTCCCCTTTCACCATCGCACCCCCCCTTACACATCCACCTTCCCCTTCCTCTCCCCGGGCCACCCCTCGCGTTCCTCTCCCCTCCGTCCTTTTCTCTCCCTCCGCCTTCCGTCACCACCCCGTCACCACCCCGCCCCTCGCGTCACCACCGTCACGGGCACTCATCACCAATCGCCACAGCACCTGGCCGCCTTGTAAAGGTAAGAGGAAGAGAGAAAGTGAGAGAGAGTGAGAGAGAGAGATAGGAGAAAAGAGATTAAGGGAAAAATATTGAGTGAGTAATTTTTATCTGGTTTTCTCACGTCCGTCTCTCCCTCTCTGTCTCCCTTTCCCTTCTCTCTCTCTCTCTCCCTCCACGTGCCTTTATCTACCCTTCATTCCCTCCCTTTCTCTCCTTCCCTCCCTCCCTCCCTAGAGAAACTTCCTGGCCATAATCCTGAGTGACGTATCGGCCTATCAGATCAACCCTGCTTCTCTCTGCCACTCAATACGTACGTACACACACACACACACACACACACACATTCGTACATACTGTATACACATAACTTACACGCGGTATCTCTCTCTCTCTCTCTCTCTCTCTCTCTCTCTCTCCTCTCTCTCTCTCTCTCTCTCTCTCATAATCGTGGATTTTAGTGATTTATATTTTTTGTTTTCTTGCTTTTTTTTAACTTCTTTATTTACTGTGATTTTTTTTTTAACCTTATTTCGCCTTTTCCGGCTCTCAAGGTCACAATTCATACCTGGAACAGAATACAAAGATTAATTATTACAGGAACCGGCATCACAAACTCAATAAGACTAACGTGCATTCATCTCCTCACGTAAGTACTCCACCTGTGTCCAGTAATTAGGTGTTGACGGGGGAGCTTTCATTCACACCTGAGAGGGGAGTGACCACCGCCGGACAGGTAAGACCCACATTAATTAGTGGACACGTTGTATAAATTTCACACTCAGGGGACACAGCGAGAGCGAGAGAGAGAGAGAGAGAGAGAGAGAGAGAGAGAGAGAGAGAGAGAGAGAGAGAGAGAGAGAGAGAGAGAGAATCTTTCCCAATCACTCCTAAAAGGGAAGCAAGAAGGACGTTTTCTAATTGTGATATACAAGTAACACCACCTTACCATCCCATATCACCATAACTTTCGCTCCCTCACCTTCCCCTCACCCTCACCTTCCCCTACACCGCGCTCCACACTCAATGCAACCATACACCACACCTCATCCCCACTCCAGCACCCCCAAACACCTCCGTCCTTACTCACTTTTCTCCTTCTTTTTCTCTCACCAAGACCAACAATGAATATTAATTTCACGGCGCCCACGTCAACACAAGGGCACTATTGACCCTGGTGAGGTGTTGACCCTGGGCATTGAGGAGGGCATGGTGGGACAAGGAGGGACAAGGAGGGGCAAGGAGGGGCAAGGAGGGGCGGGGGGGCATTGTTGTGGTGGGGGCGGCCTCCTCCTGGATTACCCACGACGAAAAGACCCCCCGCCAAGGGAAGGGATTAAGTGTGTGTGTGTGTGTGTGTGTGTGTGGTGTGTGTGTGTGTGTGTGTGTGAGTGTGTGTGTGTGTGTGTGTGTGTGTGTGTGTGTGTGTGTGTGTGTGTGTGTGTGTGGTGTGTGCGGGGAACTGTTCTATAATGTTTTTCTTTATAAACTATCCACTGAAATTCCTCTCTCTCTCTCTCTCTCTCTCTCTCTCTCTCTCTCTCTCACCCATTACCTCCATACACCTCATTTTCTCTACTCCGCCCTTTACATCACTAATTCCTGCACTAAACGACAACAAGAATACTGAAACACAAACTTTTCAATACCAGCCGATTTTCACAGTGCATGACCACCTGAATAGCAACAACACGCCGTACACTCCTAACCCTAACCCAACATCAACGTAACCCCTCACAAAGCCACGTCAATAAAAGGTCACCTGAATCTGGAGACCTACCTGGTGGACCTTTAATTAAACACCTTGGGGATACACTGCTTCTATTCTCGTTCACAAAATCACTCCCTTTAAGCACCTTCAAGACGTTGGGATGAAAGGAGATGTGATCTTTATCCTCTACCTTCTCTATCCTACTCTCTATTATTCAGGTTCCTCGTATACCTTCCCCTCTCTCACTCCTTCCTTCCTTCTACCCTCTCTCTCTCTCCCTCTCTCTCTCCACCTCTTCCGTCCCCCTACAGGTATCACAAAAGCTTCTCCATAGACTTTTTTTTTAGCTTTTTTTTTCCTCAGGTTCCCAATGCAAGTAAGAATGACGTTCCTTTCTTATTGCTAATCCACTTTTTTGTCACCGGCTGTTAGTGTTGTGCATTGTGAGGCGTGTGATGGTATGGAGGGCAGCAAACGGTACTACTTAGCTCTCGCTCTCTCTCTCTCTCTCTCTCTCTCTCTCTCTCTCCTCTCTCTCTCTTCTCTCTCTCTCTCTCTCATGCCATGCTCAGTGTGGGGATGGAAAAGAAATATTTGACTAACTACTGTCAATCTCTCTCTCTCTCTCTCTCTCCTTCTCTCTCTCTCTCTCTCTCCTCTCTCCTCTCTCTCCCTCTCTCTCTCTCTCTCATGCCATGCTCAGTGTGGGGATGGAAAAGAAATATTTGACTAACTACTGTCAATCTCTCTCTCTCTCTCTCTCTCTCTCTCTCTCTCTCTCTCTCTCTCTCTCCTCTCTCTCTCTCTCTCTCTCTCCCTTAAGTTCCCTGTGATGAAAAAAATGACTGACCACTTCTCTCTCTCTCTCTCTCTCTCTCTCTCTCTCTCTCTCTCTCTCTCTCTCTCTCTCTCTCTCTCTCTCTCTCTCTCTCTCTCCTCCAACCATATCCCACTCTTCACTTCGTTTCTTCCGCGTCCCTCTCTCTTGATCCCTTCCCTCATACCCTCTCACTCTTCTCAACCCCTATTCCTTCCTTCCTCCATCCCCTCCCTCTCCCTCTCTCCCTCTCTCCCTTTTTCGAGCGCGTCAGGCCTTGTATTTGACGTGGGAGATCCGCGCAGAAGTCGCCGCGTAATCCGAGTTTAATCTAGGCATTATCTGGGTATAATCCTGGTTGGTGCCCCGCAGAAATCCCACCAGTTAATCCCCTCGCCCTGGCTGGTCCCTCGCCACGCCACCACCGCCACTGCTGCTACTACTGCTGGTGGTGTTATTACTATTGCTGCTGCCACTGCTATTCTGCTGTTGCTGCTGGTCGTGGTGGTGATGGTGGTGGTGCTGTCTTCATCACTATTATTGGTAAAGTTGGTGCTCTCTGTCTCTCTCTCTCTCTCTCTCTCTCTCTCTCTCTCTCTCTCTCTCTCTCTCTCTCTCTCTGTGTGTGTCTATCTATCTATCTAACTGTCTATCTGTTTGTCTGTCTGTCCACCTCTATTATTATTATTGCTGTTGTTGTTGTTGTTGTTGTCGTCGTCGTAAATAAACAGATCAAATAACAACACAAAATACGACACCCAAGCCACAAACTCACCAAAAAAAAAATAAAGATAAATAAATAAAAAACACTCAAAACTCGATCAAAACTCAGAGACCGAGAGTCAACAATTACTTCCAAGCACTTCCCTCCCTCCCTCCCTCCCTCCCTCCCTCTCTCCCTTTCTCCACTTCCTTCCGTGATGGTGTCAGTGGCGGTGGAGGGCTTGGAGGGTCTGGAGGGAACGTGGAGTGAGTGTGGAGGGTGCTTGAGAGCCCTCCACGCAAGCTGGGCCCACTCCATCCCAAGGAGCAGCCTGGGGAGGGAGGGGCGCGAGGGGAGGGAGGGGAGGGGACGGAAGAAAAGAGGGGAGGGGGGAGGGAGCGCCGGAGGGAGGAAAGGAGCGACCTGCGGGACGTTGTGGCTGAAATTGAGGTTGTCTTTGAAACCCTGGCGCTCTTTCTTCTTCTTCTTCTTCCTCCTCCTTCTAGTCCTCCTCCTCCTCTCTTCTTTATCTTTCGCTTCCTCCTCCTCTTTTTCTTTTACTTCTTCTTCTCTTCTTTTTCTTTTCTTCTTTTTTATTATTCCTCTTCTTCTTTCTCCTATTCATCCTCCTCCTCCTCCTCCTGAACGTCTTCCTCATCTTCCTCTTCATTCTCCTTCGCTTCCTCTTCTTTCTCCTCCTCCTCCTCCTCTTATTCAGCATGATCGAAAAATATACCTTGGTGAACCTCTGAGATACTTATTATATTTAATTAATTTACTTATTTATTTATCTATTTCATTTATTTCATTTATTATATTATCTTTTTTTCTGAAGGGAATTTATGCACCAATTTTTATTTTCATTCTTAAAGTCAAAAAAAAAAAAATTTCATGCGTTTGATTTTTATTTATTTATTTTTTTTTTTTTTTGTAGAATTATCTTGCATCTTTTTAAATTTTTCATTAGTATTGTTGCGATTTTGCCTTGGAAGAATATATTTATGTATCATTTTTTTTTTAATCAGTGATGACGGAGAAAACTTGGGATAGAGAGGACCTGATGATGAAAGAGAAGATGGTGGAGTGAAATGGTGGAGAAGAGGGAAAGGAAATAGAGTGGAAGAAAGAACGGGAGGGAGGAAGGAAAGAAGGAAAGAAGGAAGAAAGGAAGGAAGGAAGGAAGAAGGGAGAGGAAGGAAGGAAGGATGAATGGATAAATAGATGGACACAAGGAAGAAAGGAAGGAAGGAAGGGAGTGAGGTAGGAAGGTAGACAGGCATTAAGGAAGAATGAAGGAAAATAATAAGAAAAGAAGAACGGAAGGACTAAAAGAAGGAAAAAAAGAAGAGAGAGCAGCTGGTGAAGAAGAAAAAAGCACAAGAGGTGATGGGGTGATGGGGTGGTGAAGGAGAAATCAGAAAGGGGAGAAAGACGAGGCGTGATTGGTGGTGACGGAGAGAGAAAGGACTCCCTGCTGGTAGATTTGACAACCACAGACGGCAAAGGGCTGAAGGGCGTGACCTCCCGCCGTCACCCCATAACCTCATTGCCCTTTGGAGACCACACCACACTACGCCACACCACACCACGCCACGTCACACCATACCACACCACACTACAAGAACACTAAGTACAGACACTCTTAACTTTCAAACTTCACCTAAAACACACCTGAAGTCACGTTTTAACACCTGGGGAGCCTGATGATTGACTGTACAGGTGTGACGGGGTGACTGTGGCTTTTCAAAGGGCGTCGACAGATGGTCACTTGGACGCCCCAGAAGTCCCCTGAGGACCCCCGGTGGAGAGTTGGATAAGTCAATCACGCAAGGGTTGTACACGACACTTGTCACTGTGTCCTTCATTACCGATCACAGATGTCCCCTGCCCGCGCCGAAGGGGGTGAAGGAGGCCTGAAGGGAAGGGGTCAAGAGCCAGGCACCACACAGGACAGAATGTGAAGGGGATGAAAGGGAGTACAGGAAATAAAGGGAGGGTGAAGAGGAAGTGCTAAACGGAGGGGTAAGAGATGTCACTACGGAATATTAACGAAGCGAAATAGGGAAATTAATGTAACGTGAAGAAAAAAATAAGCAGAATTACAAGAGAAAAGGAAGAAACAGAATTAGGAGATTTAAAATTGTCCAGTTGTCAAAGAGAAAGAAAAAAAATCAGTAGGAAAGGACAAAAAAGAAAAAAAACAGAAGACTGAAAGAAAGCGAAAAACGGAAAGAGTAATTCAAAACTTCACGAAGACAAGGGAAAAAAGAAGCTAAAGTTAGACACACAGTGGAAAGAAAGGAAACGAGGAGCATACTACGTGGAAGAAGAAGAAGAAGAAGAAGAAGAAGAAGAAGAAGAAGAAGAAGAAGAAGAAGAAGAAGACGAAGACGAAGACGAAGACGAAGAAGAAGAAGAAGAAGAAGAAGAAGAAGAAGATGAAGATGAAGATGAAGATGAAGATGAAGATGAAGATGAAGATGAAGATGAAGAAGAAGAAGAAGAAGAAGAAGAAGAAGACCATGAACATGAACATGAAGAACATGAAGAACATGAAGAAAAAAGAACATGAAGAATAAAAAAAGAACAAGAAGAAGAAGAAGAAAAGAGCAAGAAGAAGAAAAGAACAAGAAGAAGAAAAGAACAAGACGAACAACAACAACAACAACGAGGACAAGGAGGAGGAGGAGGAGGAGGAGGAGGGACAAGAAGACCACCACCCTTACATAATGACTTCTACTTTCAATAACAAAGGAGTGTGTGTGTGTGTGTGTGTGCGTGTGTGTGTGTGTGTGTGTGAGAGGAGGTCTTAGCTACCTTGCCCTTGTCAGAGCTATTAGTTCAGCACTGGGGGGTAGGGGGGGAGCAGGTCAGGCTATTAGAGTAAGGGAGGGTGATTAAGGAGGCAATGGAAGCAATTAAGACACATTATCAAAATATTTAATGGGTATATTATTTGGTTGGCTTTGTGGGAGGATGAATGAACACAATTATATTCATTACAATTCGCCATCCACTCTTAGTTAGTTGGTTATATGGGTAATTTGTGATAAGTGCTTGTGTAGGTGTGCGTGTGTGTTTGTGTGTGTGTTTAGGTAACACACATACACACACACACACACACACACACACACACACACACACACATTAACTTTCCAACCGACCTTCATCGACACGAACATACTAAGTTTTTCCATGTCACATTCATTCCTCCCCTCCTCCTCCTCCTCCTCCTCCTCCTCCTCCTCCTCCTCCCACTTTCCCTCCATTTCTTACACAAATAGAAACATAAACTCTACCATTACTGAGTCACGACCTCTAACCCTACTCCTCCTCCTCCTCCTCCTCCTCCTCCTCCTCCTCCTCCTCCTCCTCCTCACACAAACAGGGACAGGTGGCAGTGCCCGGGGCGGCGCTCAGCGGTCCCCCTCGAGTGCCACTTGAGGTAAGAGCTGCCATTCCTACCTGATCCTTGATGGCGCCGCTTAAAGACTCACATATGGCGTGGCTGGGGTGTGTTTGGGGTGTGGCGAGGGCGTGGTGAAGGGGGATGAGCGCTGGAGATGTGGAGTGTGGGGTGGATGGAGAGAGTGAGGGTTGTGAATGTAGGGCTGCAGGATGTGGTGAGCGTGTGGTGAGCGGCGCTAGGGTGTAGAGTGGAGGGTGTGGTTTGGATGGTGGGGAATGGAGGCTGTTAGTGTGTCGTATGGTGCGAATAGTGATGATTGTGTGGTTAATGGCGTGGTGTGGTGAGTGTGTGGTGGGTAATGCAGGGAATGCCCGTAGTGATGATGACGATGAAGTAAAGCCGGTGATAAACAGTTGCAGTAAGTTGCGCCCTCTGCCTCCCCTCGCCTCTTCCCGCTGGCTGGCGTGCGCATCAAGTTGTTGCCTCTTTATTTACGTAAACTCATCCACGGGAATGTCAGTGTCAGGACCGCTAATCACATCTGCATTATTAACAACAAAAAGTCTGCCGGCATATATATTATTTACATAAACTCATCCCTATGATTGTCACTGTCAGAATCAGTACACTCATCTGCAATGTTTACAACAAAATTTCCCATTAGATGGTTCAATGCCCTGTTTTCTCCATTAATTATCTATTTGTCTTCCTAAGTTTTGTTGAGCTGCAGTTTCCATTGCAGCTTTAGTTATTCATTCCATCTTCCTCAGTGTTAAGTTGTTATTTGGACTATTTTTGTCTTTCCTCTTTACTTGAGCCACACTAGTTTTAAGACGTACTTGTTCAGTTTTTACGTGAGATGAATCACGGAAATGTTTTTAGTTAGTCAGTGAATAATTTTTCTTTTCTTGAATTATTGTTTGGTGCTTCATGTATAACAAAATTTCAAGTGATGGCGCACGGGAATGAGGTGGAAGATTTTGGCAGCAACAGTGTCTTGAACCAGGACTGGCACCATGCATGTTTCATACTCTCATAGTAAGGCCCTTATTGTCACTATTAGATCTACAAGTACCAAAGCCCCAGGAGCGAGCCCATCCTCACAGCCAGCATGCACAAAGGTAAATCTGCCGTCCTTACCAGTATTTGGTTCAGAGTCAAAAGAATCACCAGTCCACCACTTTTCAACACATTCACTTTGGTTTGCCCACTTTTCATCTAAATATATTTCAGGTTTTGGGTTGATGGCTTTAATATTTTCACCATCTGGTAATGCCCTCAGGTGCCTAAGAATATTTCTTGCAAAAACATCACCTCTCCATAAAGCTGCCTCTCCACCTTCCCGTACTGAAATTAAAGATGTTTCACAAGACTACCAAGTGAGCAATCGCCACAAGGAAAGCTCGCAAGCCGTTCCTCCACTTGTTGTGTTATATATTCCACCTTTTTGCGTTATATATATAATAGAGAATATGGAAATAAAAGAATAACAGTAGGACTAACATGTTTCCTGCAGAAATAGCTAAGGTGAAGCCATGCCTTGTTCAGATGTGAGGTGAAGTGAAAATTATGGCGGGCAGGCTCGTCAGGCAGCGGCAGGCAGGACACAGAAGCCTACCGATGCACCTCCATGACGTAATGAATGAGTTATTCATAACCGTGACATTTATAAGTTATGGGACATTACAGTATCTTATAACGAGACAATTGGTATTGATAGACATGTCATTTACCGATAAGCAGCAGTAGGGCGGCCAGTAAGGGTGTAATTATCAATACTGTAAAAGATAACGTGGCATTAAGTGGAGGCAGCTGGGGAGGAGCGGGGCGAGGCCAGCCACCAGCAGAGTGTCAGCCAGCACCTTCAGGGTGTGCTTCTCCTTCCAGCCATGTTAAACTCTGCTGACACTGCCGAACGCTCGGAGCAATGTGGGATATGTGGATGTGATGTTCAGTTGCGGGTTTGCATTGGAAGATGATGCATAAACAGACGTCGCAGCGTTCAAACACTGTACACGGTTTTCAGCTTCGTGACAAAGGATCCTCCCCTGGTAGTGGTGCAGCGCCTGACAAGACAACCAAACGTGAAAACATGAGGTAAATTTTTCATATAACACAACATATGGGAAGGCAAAGTACAGCCTGACACTCAGCCCATCACTGGCCCCCGCCCCCCCCTCCTCACCCCCCATTTCTCCCACCATGAGCCCATAAAGCCTCTCAACACTGATATTATTGTTGTTTTTCTTATGACACTATAAAATCGTCTTAAGGCAACGCTGATTTATAAGATAATTTAGAATATGTTAAATAAAGAATAATATCAGCAAATAGATAAATAAATTGGGGAAGTACCAAGAACTTTAAACTGACACCAATCAGCTGCTCCTTCGAAAAAGTGGAAGGAAGGGGAGGTGATGGTAGTTAAACACACACACACACACACACACACACACAAACACACACCATCATCACCTAGCCCAAGATAAGCTATGGGAAGGCAAAGGGAAAAAAGAAGAGGCGGCCGCTGGATTCGAGAGTCACACACAGCCACAGCACGCCGACTGGTGCCGTTTGATGGATGTGATGGCGCGGGTAATAAGAGGGTGCACGAGGGAGGCACGGCGAGGCAGGACGTGCTCTCATCTGTCCGCGTTATTGGTGATGCAGTAATTATGTCCAGGAAAGCTTACGATGACCACCGCCATTAATTTCAACCTTCCACAGACCTTCCAGCAACCTTCCAGCCAGCCACTGCAGCGCTAAGGTGTGTCCGCCATGACTTGCAGTGGCTGTGGTGGCGGTGGTGGTGGTGCTGGAGGAATATACTGCTCTTTTTCTTTCCTTTTTTTTTTTTTTAGTCTCATTCGTTCTTGTTCCTTTTTCTCTCCCTTTTTCCTTCTGCTTCTGTAAATATATTCATTGATTTTTACTAGTTCACTTTTTTATTATTTTTAGTTTTCTTGCTTCCTTTCTTTCGTTTTTTTTTTTTTTGCCGACTCCTCTTCTTCCAGTTCTTGTTTTCCCTCTCTTTTCTTGTTCATTTATTTTCTTGTTCTTATATTCGTTCTTCGACTTTCCTTTCCTTTTCTCTATTTCTCTTCTTCATCTTCTTCGTCTTCTTATTATCATTTCTTCCTTTTCATTCTTTATTTACTCCCTTCTTTCTTGCTTTCCTTTTCTTTTCTTTTTTCGTTTGTTTGTTTTTTCCTACTCTTCTTCCTTTTTCATTATTTATTTATTTCTTCCCTTCTTTCTTGTTTTCCTTCTTATTCTCTTTTGTTTCTTTATTTTCCTCCTTCTCTACTTCCTTTTCATTCTTTATTTCCCTTTTTTATTGCTCTTCTTTTCTTTGTTTCCTTCCTTTTTTCCTCCTCCTCCTCCTCCTCCTCCTCCTCCTCCTCCTCCTCCTCCACCTCCTCCTCCTCCTCCCACTGCACCACGGACGAATGAAACACATCATACAAGCAGTAACAATAAAACAAAACACGGTTACCGGCCAGGATGAGGAGCGATGGAGGCGAGTGTAGGTCTTCCCTGCATGATGGCCGCCCAGTCACCGCTAATTAATGCCCACAATGAGGTGCTTTGCGATCTGATTGGCTTATCCAGTGTGTGTGTGTGTGTGTGTGTGTGTAATAATAATAATAATAATAAACGGTTTATTATTTAGGCAGTTGACAAACTGAAAATGTACATAGGGGATGGGGAAAAACTTAACATTAATCCTAACGGTAAGACTAATCTAGGAGGGAAATACTATCGATTGATGGCTCGCAACATGGTGGGAATCGCACTGAGTCTGTACCGGTCCGTGCGCGGCGCCTTCAGGGGCGTTATTTTGTTGTGGTGTCTGGTGGCACGGACAGGGCGAGGCGCGTCGGGCGGCAGCATGTCTCTGAGACGCGGATGATGCAGTAGTCCCTTCCCAAACTTCTCCAGAGCCTCTCGGTGCCTGGTGGATATTCTGGACAGACTCAGGGTGGTCAGGGCTTCTTCATAGGTGGTGTATGCAGGGCCAAGGATGACCCTGCACGCCCTTTTCTGCACACTCTCTAGCTGTAGTTGTTGAGTGTGTGTGAGGGAGGAGGACCACGCTGGGGAGGCGTACATGAGTTTGGGGAGGATGAAGGTGAGGTACACCCCCCTTAACTCATCTGTCGGCGTCCCCAGCGACCTGAGTCTGCGCAGCATGTACAGCCTGTAGGTAGCTGATCTCACGGTGCTGGCGACATGCTGCTTCCAGGTCAGCTGGTCGTCCACCGTGACTCCGAGAAGCTTGGCACATTGGACCACCTGGAGGGGGTGAGGGCCCACTGTGAGCCGGGGAGGGGGCACTGGTACAGAGGAGGTACAGAAATGCATCACCACAGTTTTGCTGTGGTTGATGGTCATCCTGCTCTCCTCTGTCCACGTCCGCAGTCGCTCCAGAATTGCTTGCAGTGGCGAGTAGTCCGGGTTCTTGTTGGAAACTGGGACGCCCACGGTGCAGTCGTCCACATACTTCCAGCGATTGGGGGTGTCGGTGAGGGCGTCGTTGATGAGGAGGAGGAAGCATAGAGGACCCATCTTGGTCCCCTGGGGGACTCCACATGTCAGCTGTTGGAAATTAGAGACAGAGCCCTGATAGCGAACGGCCTGACGTCTCCCTGTGAGGAAGTCGGCTAGCCACGCTATCAGATTAGGAGGGAGACCCAGACTTACTGCCTTGCTGATGACAACAGTGTGATCAACTAGATCAAAGGCTTTTTTGAAGTCGACAAAAGCAACAGCTAGAGAGGTGTTTCGCTTGTCCAGGTGGCTGTGGATGAATTCAAGGAAGCTGGTCAGGTAATGTGAGGTGGAGGTGGCTTTAATATTTCCGAATTGTCTGATATCCACGGTGTGTGTGTGTGTGTGTGTGTGTGTGTGTATTCCACCCCTCTGACTTAACTTTAATCTTCTTTCTTCTTTCCCTTCCTTCCTTCCTTCCTTCCTGCATTCATTCATTCATTCCATTCATTTTCCTTTCATTTAGTCATATTAGTAAAAAAATGAATAGCATGAAAACAAATATATCCTCCTTTCATGTTTTTTCTTTCTTTCGCATTTTCAAAACCTCTACCTAAAACACAGTGAAGTATGTGTTTTATTTAACTATGAAGTATAACAAGGACTCCAAATAAGTGTAGGAGTATTAGAAGGGAGAGACGAACACAACAATGAAAAGGAGAGGAAGAAAGAAGGAGGAGGAGGAAAAGGAGAAGAAGAAGGGGAAGGAGGAGGAGAAGAAGAAGAAGAAGAAGAAAGAAAAGGGGAGCGTAAGATCAGGAGGAGGGAGAGAGTAAATAAAAGAACATCATTAAATAATCATTACAAATCAAACGTGAAAAATGCGTAGAATATTAAGAGAAAAAAAAAAAAGAAATTAGGTAAAAAGTGAAGTAGGTAATCAAGAAAAAAATATTAATGAAGTAAAAAATGCTTGCATGAATAATAACAGACACACACACACACACACACACACACACACACACACACACACACTCTCTCTCTCTCTCTCTCTCTCTCTCTCTCTCTCTCTCTCTCTCTCTCTCTCTCTCTCTCTCTCTCTCTCTCTCTCTCTCTCTCTCTCTCTCTCTCTCTCTCTCTCTCTCTCTCTCTCTCTCATACCCAGGCTAGACGGGCGGACGGTCGGTCGGAACGGCGCGGGAATCGATCAACAAAAATCAGGAATGTTATTGTCACACCGCAAGGCAGCAAACGAGAGAGCCACCAGCCCTCGTCCTTCATTGAGTTCCTGACGACAATAGGGAGAGGACGCCCCCCCTTCCCCCCTCCCTCTCACCCCCCTCTCTCTCTCCCTCTCTCCCTCTCTAGACACTTTAAATTGAAAACAGAGCGCATTGTGACGGTCGAGGGAGAGGTTCCTTTGAGAGGGTAAAAATGAGGGTGGTGCAGCTGACATCCCGCCGCCAGCCTCACCTTGTCCGACAGGTTTAATTAATGGTGGCGTTCCTCAAGGTGTAGGAGGGAGTGCGGTAATGAGGAGCCGCCTCTGTTTCATCAGGTGTGTGTGTGTGTGTGTGTGTGTGTGTGTGTGTGTGTGTGTGTGTGTGTGTGTGTGTGTGTGTGTGTGTGTGTGTGTGTGTTGGTTCTTTTATTTTTATTTGTTTTTTTTTTCGTTTCCGAAGTTTTTTTGCATGAATTTTATGTTTTAAATGTTGTTTTCTTTGTACTTTTGTTATTTTTTCCTCATTTTCCTCCATCAACAAACATTTTTTTACATATTTCCCTTTTTTTTTCTTTTCTTATGTATCTTCTTTTATGTATCGAATTCCTTCCTCCTTCCTTGCCTCGTTCTTACACACACACACACACACACACACACACACACACACACACACACACACACACCTTTCCTGACCAGGTAGAAAAATAACACCCGAGAATAATACGATCAATGGAAACACCTACTGGTCTTTTCTCCCTCCTTTCTCCCTCCCCTCTTTATTCCCCTCCTCCCATCCCTCCACTCACTCCACTCCTCCCTCCCCCTACTCCCCTAGTTGGGTTGGGAGAGACGGGCTGAGTGGGCGGGTGGGTGGATGAGTGAGAGGTGAGTGAGAGGTGAGAGTGAGGCGACAAGCACAATGGGAGTGTGTGGGGGTGATGAAGAGAGGACAATGGTGGTGGTGGTGGTGGTGGTGGTAGTGGTGGTGTGATGAAGTGGAAATATAGTTAAAAAAGCAATTCTACTACACTGGTGCGGATATAACACACACACACACACACACACACACACACACACACACACACACACACACACACACACACACACTTGCATACATACATATACTGTATATATACATTCATACATACATACACACACAGATACATAGTTTTGATAGCGTGATACAATCCGCAAAGCAAGGAATATTTTACTCTGACGATAGATACACACACACACACACACACACACACACACACACACACACACACACACACACACTGTTATGAAGTATTTATTCCAAGCACACCACTGAATACAAGAGGAAAAGGCAACAACAACAACAATAATAATAATAATAATAATAATAATAATAATAATAATAATAATAATAATAATATTAATAATAATAATAAATGATAATAATAATAATAATAATAATAATAGATAACAGTACTGCCACCACCACCACCGCAACAACAACAACAACAACAACAACAACAACAACAACAGCAAGATGCACCATAAGATAATAAAAAATACACCATCGAAAAATAATTAAACAAAAAAAAAAAAAAAAAATATTTGAAAATCACCACCACCACCACCACCACCACTAACAACACCAGGCAAGAAGGAGCGCCCCACAAAAAACAAATGACGTGCGGGGGCAGCAGGTGAGCGGTGAGTGATGTCCTCTCTCCTGCAGGTGTGAGGAAGCCGCGTCAACTACCCTCTTCAACTCCCCTTCAACCACCGCCTTTAGGTGACAATAGTTCAGGTGAGGCGCCCACGTCTCCCCCTGCGGCTACCTGATGACTCCCTCATTACCTGCAGGAGGAGGAGGAGGAGGAGGAGGAGAAGGTATATACGTACTTCATTGAGTCAAAAGGTGATGGTGGTAGTGGTGGTGGTGATGGTGATTGTGCAAGTTATAGCCGAGGGTGATGACGTGATGGTGTGTGTGTGTGTGTGTGTGTGTGTGTGTGTGTGTGCGCGAGTATTCCATTTCCTTTGCTTACATTTATCCCTCCATCGTCCCTTTTTTTTTCTTTCTTGTTAGCACCATCATTCTTTTTCCTCTTCATCATTCTTTTGTTACTATTCTTGCATTTTTTTGCCACAAATCATCATCTTCACCTTGTTGCTCCTCCTCCTCCTCCTCCTCCTCCTTTTGTTTTTCTTGCTCTTGTTCTTGTCCTTGTTTTTCTTCTTCTTCCTTCTCCTCCTCTACTTCATCTTGGTGGCTGGGAGGGAGGGGGAGGGAGAGCGGGTGTGAGGCAGTGGTATCCTTGGTGCGTTTCACGGCGGTTATGGTGCCGTGTGGTGTAAAAAAGGGCTGGTGTCTGATGGATGTGTGGCTGCTGTCATTACCCACCCACCGTAGCACACACACACACACACACACACACACACACACACGTTCCGCTACGCACCCCTCACGTCACTTGCTCATCATTACACAGCTAGTTTGCCGCCTCTCCCCATACGCAGTACTCACGTCACCAGTACATCACCACTACATCGCCCGAGAGTCAAGTATTACATAACTGCTATTCTCACCTTAACAGATGATTCATGATTAAGTGTGTGTGTGTGTGTGTGTGTGTGTGTGTGTGTGTGTGTGTGTGTGTGTGTGTGTGTGTGTGTGTGTGTGTGTGTGTGTGTGTGTGAGGTATATATTTTTTTTTTCTGTTCCTCTTTCTTCCTTGCTCTGTAACTTAAACTTCTGCTTTTCCTTTCATTTTTTTTATTTTTTTTCTCTCTCATTTTTTTTTTCGTCTACAACTTAAACTTTCAGGTGTCCTTTCACTTTTTTTCCTTCTCTCTCTCTCTCTCTCTCTCCTCTCTCTCTCTCTCTCTCTCTCCTCTCTCTCTCTCTCTCTCTCCTCTCTCTCTCTCTCACACACACACACACATTCGTCTTTTCTCTCCTTGCAATCTGCCCTCTTTTCCTTTAACATTCATTATCTCTCGTTCCCTCTTCTCTATTCCTGTTATTGAACTATCAGCTTTCCTACTTCTTCCTCTCTTTCCTTTCCTTGCAGCTGGACGCCAAATA
>NC_087184.1:2562500-2567500 GCF_035594125.1 Scylla paramamosain
GACTTGTTTGCTGCTTGGGCGCCCTTTGCTGTCCTTCCCGCCCTTCCTTCATCCTCCAATACGAAATGTTGGTGTTAAGTGTCTCTAAGTAATGTGATTATTAATTTGTTATACATTATTTTCTGTATATTTTCTATATATTTGTATTACCTGGTGATAATTAAATGTGTGCTTTCCTGTATTTCTTCGTATATCTATCTCCGTTTTCTTTTTCTTTCATGCCTTGTGGCTTTATTTCTTTTTTTTATATCGTTCTCATTTTTCTTTCTCCTCTTCCTCCTTCTTTCCCTTTTCTACCTTATATCTTCCCCATCCTCCTTGGTCACCTTTTTTTATCTCACTCTTATACCTTAGTTCACACTGCCCTCACCTACCCAGCGCCTGACACACAAACACACACACACACACACACACACACACACACACACACATAAACACCGGTCACAGGTGAGAGTAATTCATGGCGGGGTGATTCTGTCAAGCGTCCCCGTAATTAATAGGCGACAGGTGTGTGTGTGTGTGTGTGTGTGTGTGTGTGTGTGTGTGTGTGTGTGTGTGTGTGTGTGTGTGTGTGTGTGTGTGTGTGTGTGTGTGTGTGTGTAAAAAATATATAGCTAATCAAAATAAACTTTTCACTCGATGTTATTGGCTGAAAAAATAGCCACAACAGTAATTTGAAGTAAGCGAATGAATTAATAATGTATATAATGTATGTAGCGTGAATTTCAGACCCCCCTCCCTCCCCCTCCCCTCCGTCCCTCCCCCTCCCTCTCCGTGCATATAGAACACGTCTAATGCTTTTAAATATTTGAAGTAAGCAATTCTTAAGGCTATTGACTCTTGCCTGAATCGAGATCAGCTTATTCGCAACTTCTGCAACGTGATTCGATGAGAAATTCTACATTGAAAATTCATAAGCTAATCTAATAGAAGTGGAAGTGAGTCGATGTATCTGTGAGCTAATGTCTGTACGTGTGTGTGTGTGTGTGTGTGTGTGTGTGTGTGTGTGTGTGTGTGTGTGTGTGTGTGTTTGTTGCTTCCTCAGTTAAGCCCTTCTCTTTCACAGGACACGGTATGCGAAATAGTAGACAAATTAATAAAAAAGAATAATGAAACAACGATAACTAAAAAAAAAGGATAAGGAAAGAATATGATTAAAACAGGAAAGAGGGAGGAGGAGAAAGGAAGAGTAAAGAAAAAAAAAGACGAGGATGAAAGAAGAGATTAACGAAAGAGAAGAGGGATGAAAGAAAAGGTTAGGGAAAGAAGAGGAATGAAAAGTAATAACGAAAGAGAATTATGAAGAATAAAAGAAAAGATGAACGAAAGATAAGAGGAAAGGAAAATATTAACAAAAGAAGAGGAGTGAAAGAAAAGATTAATGAAAGGTAAAAGGAATGAAAATACGAAAAGAGTAACTAAAGACAACAGAAATGAAAGAGAACAAACGAAAAGAATAACAATAAAAGAGGAACAAAAGAGAATAAGGAATGAAGTAGACGAGTAATGAAAGAGAAGAACTACGAAAGAGAATAGGAAAGAGAAAAGAATAACGAAAAAGAGATGTAACGAAGGAGAAAAGCAACGAGAGAGAGAGAGAGAGAGAGAGAGAGAGAGAGAGAGAGAGAGAGAGAGAGAGAGAGAGAGAGAGAGAGAGAGAGAGAGAGAGAGAGAGAGAGAGAGAGAGAGAGAGAGAGAGAGAGAGAGAGAGAGATGTAGAGAGTAGATAGAGACGACTAATGAAAGAGAAAAGAAACAGAAAGGAAACCAAAAAAAAAGTAACGAAAAACAAGATGAACAAAAGAAAATAAGAATAAAAGGAAAGAAAACAGCAAAATAAAAAAAAATCAACCACAAAATAGATTATAGTAGGAAAGAAAAGAACAAACATGAGAGAGAGAGAGAGAGAGAGAGAGAGAGAGAGAGACTGAACACAAGAGCGAGAGAAAGGCCGATGAAAAGAACGTGAACCAACAACACGTGTTTCGGAACTGTCTTGGTCTTCACGATTCATGAAGCAATTTAAATTCGAGTCAGTGGAACTCCCAATAAATTTTCAATCCCACTGTTGTGTTGGTGGTTTTGTGGGTGACATTATCGGCCGGACAAAGGACCTTATGTACTGCTGGTTATAACATCTTGAAAACTGGACATGTGTTGACCCGCCTCCCCCCCATACTTTCCTCCTTTCATCCCTCCCTCTCTCCACTCCCTCTCTCTTCTCCCCATCTCCCCTCCAACCGCCGGTGATCAATACTTCTCTCTCTCTTTCAAAAGCCTTCCCTATTTGACACTTGATTTTCTCACTTTTTTTTTTCTCTCTCTCTTTATTTTTGTAAAGTGAAAGGACAACTCTGGCCATTTTTTAAATTTCCATCATCAATTTGTGGATTTTTTGGTTTCTTATTTCTCGTTTCTGTGGTCGAGTCTCATAGAGCGTGTTGCTTTTTTCTTTCTCTTCTACTTTTTTCTTTTATTTCTTTTCTTTCCGTTTCTCTGTATGAGAGGGAAGAGTGTTATCAAATTTTAAAAAATGTCTCTTATAACGTGTTATATATATTTTTTCTTATTCTCTTTCTTTCTGTCTTTCTCTCCCTGTGTATGGGAAGGAAGAGTGTTAAAGTTTAGAAAGATAGAGTTGCGGAAAAGTTGAGGGGGTGTTTTATAAAAAGAATACAAAAATACACCTTTGAATCTACTATTGACGATAAAGAAAAAGTCACCTGCACTCAAATTCTTCCAACCTTCACCTTTTGATGGACGCAAAGCAAAAATCAACACACTATAAATATCACTTTCTTTTCAACTTGTTATATCTTTTGATCTGTTTTTATTACCTTTTGTTTTACCTGAATTGTTAGCTACGTGTGTGTGTGTGTGTGTGTGTGTGTGTGTGTGTGTGTGTGTGTGTGTGTGTGTGTGTGTGTGTGTGTGTGTGTGTGTGTGTGTGTGTGATTCGTATTCTTTTTCATCTTGCTTCTTTTTCGCCTCGTCTATGTGTGAAAATGAGATGAAATTCGCATATTTGTTGCTGAGATTGTGAATGTTTGGCATGGATGTGTAGAGAGGGCAGAGCGTGACCGTAATGACGAGGAGGAGGAGGAGGAAGAGGAAGAGGAGAGAGAGAAAAAAAAAAAAGGAATCACATGGAAAATAACAGACATGATAGATTTATTCCCTTTCCATCTCTCTTTTTTTTTTTCCTTATTTTTCCTTATGTCATCATTTACATCACTCACCTGCCACTCACTCACTCACTCACTCACTAACTCCGATACACTTTTACCTTTACATTTTTTCTCCACACTGGCCTATTTCAAAAAACCCATTGTTCTTCATATCGATCTCTTACATTTCCCTATCTCGACCGCACCCGTTCACCCACCAGCACACCCACGCACCCACGCACCGACCCACGCTAGGCAAACAATAGGGGTTCGCTTTACCTCCTTTAGGGACACCGGATGTGTCGACTTACAGCGGCGGGCCTTGCATATGTCATGGACAACTACCACTGGTCCCCTTCTCTCTCTGTCCCTTTCTCCCTTCTCTCCCTCCTCTTACTGCTACTCCGGCTCCTCCTCCTCCCTCCAGCGCAGTTTTCCACTCTTTACCTTTCCGCAATCTATATCTTTCTCCCTCGTTCTTTCTCTCTTTATTCCAGGGCCTTTGTGATGCTGTGTTAGAGTCATGAGTGGATAATGGGTGTTCCTGGGCATTGTTGTCGGTGTATATATCGCGGTGTCACGCCACAAAAGGGACAGCTGTGGGGGAGTCGCGTTATACCCATGAATACTTGCACATTTGACTTCCTTCATCTCTGAGAGTTACCTGCAAGCGACAGGCTGACAGGTAAGCTTCCGGTGGCCGTGCATGTGATGCCGATACAAAAAGTAATGTGTGTGTGTGTGTGTGTGTTTTTCCCTTCAACCTGAGGACAATGCAAGGTGTGTTTTGAGTTGCTGATACATGTGCACTGGGCAAGAAGACCGAGGTGCTCCCGTGCCTGTAATTCTGAATCTAAACGATATTCTGACAAAAGAAAAATATGCATTATTCTTCCGTAACCTTCAGTACAATGCAAGGTGTACTTCAGGTGCTAATACACGTGCACCAGGTGAGAAAGCCACAGGTGCTCACACTATCAAGAGTTAAGGTCACGATGTTTGCGTGTAATCCAAATTTAAGCGATAATTTGCCTGGAAGAAACGTACTTTTTTTTTCTTTCTCTCTCTTTCTTCCCGTAGGCGTGAGTATAATAGGAGGTGCATCTGAGGTGAGAAAGGCACAGGTGTCCTGAAAGCAAAGGATGAGGATCATGATGTGCCTCTGATTCCAGGTGTAGGCGATACTCTGACAGGCGGGAACTGTGATCACTGTGTGTGGGTCCGCGATGACATCCTGCCTGGCGATGAGGCTCGGTAAGGAGAGGCTGTCATGCGCGGCTACTATTTCACCATGAAGGGAAGCCTGCGTCCGTTCCACCTGCTCTCTGCTCCACCCAACAAAAATAAAAACAAAGACGGCAGAGGCGCTGCAGGAGACAAAGAAGCATCGCGAACTTAAACAGAGCAGTGGATGGAAGACGATGACAGACAGCGAGTGGTACAAGGAGATTAATATGATAATTGTATAAATGTGTACATATGCAATAAATGAGACAAAGCATCATAGTGACGACAGAGGAGAGACATACGCACATAGAAAAGTGTGAAGTTAACAAGGACAGTGAACAAAGAACAACAATGGCACAGAGAAATTCATACGGTATATTGAATGTGTAAACAGACAACACAGTATTCGAGAGGCAGGGACGGTAACACAGAGACAAAGAAACACTGAGGGATTAATGACAGTGAGCAACAGTGATACGGAGAAATTCATGCGTTGTAATAAGTGTATGAATATGTAAATAGAACAAAAGATGAAGTATAGAGCAGCTGATGGGCAGAGGACATGCATGAACAAAAAGCACCACTGTGAAATTAACAATGACTGTA
>NC_087184.1:2572500-2577500 GCF_035594125.1 Scylla paramamosain
TCACCACCATCACCATCACCACCACCACCATCACCACCATCACTAGTACCTTTCCTTCACCACTCAGAAGGAAAACACACAATAGCGAGTATGTTTTCACCACCACTAATATCACCACCATCAGGAACAATGCTATCTATATCATCACCATCACCACCATTACCTTTCTCACCATCACCACCATCACCACCACCACCACCACCACCACTGCGTAACAAAGCTGTATATATCACCACAACAAACGCCACCACCACATTCACTACTACTACTACTACTATTACTACTACTATTACTACTACTACCACCACCACCACCACCACCACAACTACAACCAGTATCTTTGTTTGACAGTGATTTAAGTTAAGGAGAACATGTAATTTTGAATGGTTAATGGGCCTAACCAGTTTAAAGGGAAAGGGAGGGGGGGGAGGAGGGGGGAGAGGAAGGAGGGAGAGGAGGGGAGAAGGCTACCCACAAAAGGGAGGAAATCTGTGCCTTTCCTCCCCTTCTTTCCTCCCTCCTTCCATGACCTGTGGGTAAAGGGAGGACAAGGGGGGGAGGGGAGGGAAGGGGATCAAGGGAACCGAACCGCTGGCTATTGTGTTGGGAAAATCAAGTTGTACAGCACTGGAGGAGCCGCCTGAGGGGTTTGTTTCTACTGACGGAGGCACAGCAGGAGGCGAGGAGAGGCTGATACATGTACGGATCACAACACCAATGAGAAAAACAAAGGAAACATACAACAATACAACATGTAATACAATATAATCAAGCTTTATAGGGAAAAGGAGGAAATATGCGGAAAACGTGAAATATATACGAGATAGGAGAAAGATGTGAAACTGGAATTGAGAAGAAAGAAGGAAAAGAAGTGAAAATATGAAATAAAAAAATAGAAATATAAAAAAAATGAATACGAGAGAGAGGAGAGAGAGAGAGAGAGAGAGAGAGAGAGAGAGAGAAGAGAGAGAGAGAGAGAGAGAGAGGAGAGAGAGAGAGAGAGAGAGAGAAAATCGTGAAATTCTATACGAGAAAGGAGGAGGAAGAGAAAGAACGAGAAAGAAAATGTACACGAGAAGAAGGAGAAAGAGGAACGCGACAGAACGTGGAAATAAACTGAGGGAAGAAAAGAGAGAACCAAAGAAAAATTACATCTGCGAGAAAAGATAAAAAAAGTGAAAATGAAAACGAGTGAAAGTGAAATACCTAACATTGAAAGTGAGATTAGAGTGTGTGTGGTTGCAGTATGAAGCATTGAGAGCAAAATACACAAAAAAAAAAAGTTATATTAAGAATGGAATGAGCAAGTGGCATTGTGTAAGGAATGAGATACTTATATGATATTAGGAAAGTATGTAGGTATGAGGTGTGAGAGAAAGGAGTATGTAGAATGAGCTACTGTGATGTGGTATGAGGGGATGAGAGTGTAATATGAGTTATGGGGTGATGTGAGTGTGGTATGAGGTATGAGGGGGGGTGAGGGGGGGTCAGTGGTCAGAGGGGTCGTGTGGGTCGGTCAGAGGAAGGTAATGTTTCGGTGGTGAGAAACAAATGGAACAGAAAGTCCCCGGCGTCCCCTTCCCTCCCTCCTCTTCTTCTTCTTCCTTCCTCTCTCTTCCTTCCTATAATCTTTCCTTTACTTCTACTTTTCTTTTTTACCGATTTTTGTTAACCTCTACTTGCCAATTTTCATATTTGCATCACTTACTTTTCTTCATTTTCATGCTCCTCTTACTTCCTCTATTTTTAACCTCAAGGCGCTTCTCATATTGTTTTATCTTCCCTACTTCAACTTACACTAATTACACTAACTCCTACTTACCTGTTTCCACCCTGCCATTATTTTTCTACTCTTCCTCTTTTTTCTCCTCTATTTTTTTTCCTGTCCTTCGTTTTCTTCCTTACCTTCTTTACGTCTTCTCTAAGTACTTCTCTAATTTATTTTTTTTCTTTCCCCATTTCAATTTCATCCCCATTTATCTATTTGCACCTGGCCATTCTCTCCCTGCTCTTCCTCTCTTCTCGTTTAGTCTTTCCTGTCCTTCATTTTCCTCCTTATCTTCCTTTGCGTCTTCTGCAGAATACCTCTCTAATTTAGTTTTTCTCTCCCTATTTCAATCTTTATCCCTATTTATCTACATCCGCCCGGTCTTTCTCTCCCAGCTCTTCCTCTTTTTTTTCTTTTGTCTTATCTTCCCCTCATTTCCTTCCTTGCACTACGCACCCACTTTCATTCCCATTTACCTATTCCCACCTTCGCCTCACCTGGATAATCTGCCTCGTCGCCACAACCCTTTCCTCTCGTCCTGTAATCTTCCGTTCTACATCACCTCCTTCCCTTCCTTCGCTTCCTTTATCGAGGGCCTTCTACACTTCCTACGTGTTTCTCCCCCTTCCTCTTACATTCCGTCTCTTTCTCTCCCGCCCTTCCCCTTGCCGTCCCTTTCCTCCCCTTTTCCTCCATCCCCTAAGGTCCATTATGTCACCATGCATGTGATTACAGACCACCAGGGAGGAGAGGGGAGAGGGGGGAGGGATACAGAGGGGAGAAGAGGGAGGAAAGGGAGGGAAGAAGGGAAGGAGAGAGGCAGAAGGGTGACATATGTACTCTATGAAACATCGTCGTGAGTGTGTGTGTGTGTGTGTTATGGGGTGTACACATGTGCGTTTTAGCGTGACTCGTGTGTGTGTGTGTGTGTGTGTGTGTGTGTGTGTGTGTGTGTGTGTGTGTGTGTGTGTGTGTGTGTGCGTGGGTGTGTGTGTGTGTGTGTGTGTGTGTGTGTGTGTGTGTGTGTGTCATGAGGTATACACATGTGCGTTTTAGCGTGACTCGTGTGTGTGTGTGTGTGTGTGTGTGTGTGTGTGTGTGTGTGTGTCACGGGGTGTAAACATGTGCGGTTTTAGCGTGACTCGTGTGGTGTGTGTGTGTGTGTCACGGGGTGTAAAACATGTGCGTTTTAGCGTGACGTGACTCGTGTGTGTGTGTGTGTGTGTGTGTGTGTGTGTGTAATAATAATAATAATAAAACGGTTTATTATTTAGGCAGTTGACAAACTGAAAATGTACATAGGGGGTGGGAAAATACTTAACATTAATCCTAAAGGTAAGTCTAATCTAGAAGGAACTATTGATTGATAGCTCGCACCATGGTGGGAATCGCGCTGAGTCTGTACCGGTCCGTGCGCGGCGCCTTTATGGGCGTTATCTTGTTGTGGTGTCTGGTGGCACGGACCCGGGCGAGGCGCGTCAGGCGGCAGCATGCTTCTGAGACGTGGATGATGCAGTAGTCCCCTTCCGAACTTCTCCAGAGCCTCTCGGTGCCTGGTGGATAGTCTGGACAGACTCAGGGTGGTCAGGGCTTCTTCATAGGTTGTGTAGGCAGGGCCAAGGATGACCCTGCACGCCCTTTTCTGCACACTCTCTAGCTGTAGCTGTTGAGTGTGTGTGAGGGAGGAGGACCACGCTGGGGAGGCGTACACGAGTTTGGGGAGGATGAAGGTGAGGTACACCGCCCTTAACTCATCTGTCGGCGTCCCCAGCGACCTGAGTCTGCGCAGCATGTACAGCCTGTAGGTAGCTGATCTTACGGTGCTGGGCGACATGCTGCTTCCAGGTCAGCTGGTCGTCCACCGTGACTCTGAGAAGCTTGGCACATCGGACACATGTGTGTGTGTGTGTGTGTGTGTGTAGAGGTAGATATTACTGCCTATTAAAACCAACTCAGATTTTTTTTATTTTCACTATTAAAATTGCTAATCAATATGAGAGAGAGAGAGAGAGAGAGAGAGAGAGAGGAGAGAGAGAGAGAGAGAGGAGAGAGAGAGAGAGAGAGAGAGAGAGAGAGAGAGAGAGAGAGAGAGAGAGAGTGGTGTGTGTGTGTGTAGCCCTCATTGCCTATTAGAACCTATATTTTTTTCATTGTATATAACTATTAAAACTAGCGTGTGTGTGTGTGTGTGTGTGTGTGTGTGTGTGTGTGTGTGTGTGTGTGTGTGTGTGTGTGTGTGTGTGTGTGTGTGTGTGTGTGTGAGCGTGCAAACAGCGACAATATTTTATGATGAGGAGATAAGCAAGTAGATCGATAAGAGATACATAAATCTTAGTTAATAGCACCTGAATATATAAATAATTGCCTTTCATCATTTAATTAATGTCACCTGTGAAGGAACACACACCTGCACAGGAGAGAGAGAGAGAGAGAGAGAGAGAGAGAGAGAGAGAGAGAGAGAGAGAGAGAGAGAGAGAGAGAGAGAGAGAGAGAGAGAGAGAGAGAGAGAGAGAAAAAAAAAACATGATATACTGAAGGTAAGATGGAGGAAAGGAGGAAAGGAAAATATACTAGAAAGAAGAGGAAGAGACTGAAGGAAGGGAGAGAAGAAAAAGAAGGACGACGAGATTAAAGAATGAAGGAGAGAAGAAGGCAAGGAGAAGAACGGAAAGGTGGGAAGAAGGAAGAGGACCAAGAAAATGGAAAATAGGAAAAAGGAGAAAACATAGAGGAGATGAAGAGAAATGGAGGAAGAAAGCAAAAAGAAAAAAAAAGAACGAGAGAAATGAAGAGAACTGAGAAAGAAAAAATAAGGAATATGGAGGAAATAGATGACGATGAGAAGAAAAGGCGAACAGAAGCAGCAGTAATGAACGAAAGGAGAAACAGAAACACTATGTAAAGAGAACAGGAATAGAAGAACAGAAAAGAACAAAAGGAACCAGTAAAATAGAATAGAAATAAGAAAACAATCAAACCACGAAGAAAGAGGAACAAAAAAGCGGAAAAAACAGTAAAAGGAAAGAGGAACAAGAAGGAGGAAAAGACGAACAAAAGGAAGAAATGAACCACTAAAAATAAGAAGAATAAGGAAATAACAGCAAGAAGAAAAAGGAACAGAAAAGAAAGGAAAAAAAAACAGTAAAAGCAAAGAGGATTTAGGAGGAAGAGAGAAACAAAAAAGAAAGAATCAGTGAAGAAGGAAAAGAGTACTAAAAGGGAAAAAGGTAGG
>NC_087184.1:2582500-2587500 GCF_035594125.1 Scylla paramamosain
ATAACAGGTGAACAATGGCAGAACAGAAAAAGCAATACAAGTAATAGTAATAATAGTATTTGATAAACGTGGAAAAAGGCGAAGAAGAGATAAAATAACAAGAGAAGTAATTAGATCTTCACTTCCCATATTCGCTTTATAAACTATCAAATGATTACCCAGCGCGAACACTTTCCTCTTACGTCATTTAGGACACGTGATCAAAAGAAAGGTTAGTCATTGCTTCTTAAACCTCTCAGCGCGATATGCAGCGATAGAAGCAATGTGTGAAATCTTTATAAGCATCTACAAGAAAGAGTGGGTCGTTAAAAAGAATGTATTTTGGAATTTGTAGCTGATGAAAAGGAAAAATTGCTTCAGAGTCGATAACAATTAAAGAAGGATGTGTCAAAATAACAGTGAAAGGGTTAAAGATTGGAATTTAAATGAGTTTCGATCTGTATTTTTTTATTAATTTCTTTTTTTTTGTTTTTTTTTTACTGTTCCAAACCCACCAACTTCCTCAGGCTGGTCCTACTAGGGGTCACCGGCAGATCACCAGTCCCCACCTTACTCTGTCTTCTGGGTCTTCCGTCACACTCATCACTCGCATGCCTCCCTCCAGTACTCCCATAAGCCTCCTCTCTATTCCTCCTCTCATCTCCTGCTTCCCAACACTAAGCGAATAATATTTTTTTTTTCTTTCTCGATCAAAAATAATGCGAATACTTACTTCATTTTGTTTATCTGTTTAATGTGTTCTTAATATTTCCAATTTTTCGCCGTGTACACTGATAAACTCCGGAGCTTTATCTCTCTCTCTCTCTCTCTCTCTCTCTCTCTCTCTCTCTCTCTCTCTCTCTCTCTCTCTCTCTCTCTCTCTCTCTCTCTCTCTCTCTCTCTGTCATTCCTAGGACTTAAATTATTTCATACGAGGAATATCAAGACATCTCAGCAATTTTGAATTGATCCTCACCTTAAATTTCTTTCTATTTAACTTTTTTTTTTGGGGGGAGGGGGAGAGCGGCAACTCAGATGACTTTTCCATGCCGTTTTCTTTCTTTTTCACCCTTGGCTGGCTTTCCTCACACATAAGCAGAAGAAAACGATATCAAATAAAAGCAACAGACTTCTAATCCTCCTCTCCTCTTCCTACACTCATTCTTTCAGTTCTTCTTTTCCTTATGAACCCACTTGCTTAATTCACAAAGGGCGCATCACCTGCATAGCACCTGTAACAACCCGCTCTCCTCTGTCAGAACAAGGAATCATTCACCTCAACACTTGCTTACCTAAATGTCTATTACGTGATCTTTATGCATTCACACAGTTAGTTATTCTGAGCCTTGAAGTGCATGACAATACGTTTAGAAGAAGAAAGTGATGATGGTAAGTAAAAGGAATAAGAATAAGCACAACGAAAAGATAAGTAATAAAATGAAAGGAGAATGAGGAGGGAAAGGTCGAAGGGGAAAATTAAAGGATGGAAAGCAACAGCAAACAAAGACAAAATAAGCTAGAACAAGAACAAGAAAAAGCAAAAACAAGAAACAACAACAACAACAACAACAAAGAAATATAAAGACGAAAACTAACAAGAAAATAAGAAGAGAGGCTAAAACTGAAGCCGGAGAAGGAGTAGGAGTAAGAGGAAGAGTAGGAGGAGGAGGAGGAGTAGGAGGAGCAGCAGGAGGAGAAGGAGGAGAGAAGGGGTCAGGAATGGCGTTGTCTGATGGGGACGGTGGCGGCGGCAGTGTGAAGTTAATAGGAAGCAGGTGAATCAGCTGTTTGCGTCTTGTTGAACACACGCGGCCAGACCCCCCGCCGACCCGCTAGCCAGCCACGGGGCGCGAGCCGCTGGGGACGAGGAGAGGACGAAGGGTGAATGAAGGCTGGAGGAATGAAGACAAAGAAAGAAAGAAGGCAGTACGTAGACAGATAAGATAATGTAGCGAAACACAGGGATGGGAATAAAAATGATAAAGAAAGCCTGGAGGAATGAGATGAAAGCAAGACAACGAAAAGGAATGGTAATAAAGAATGAAAAGAAAGAAAACGATACGTAAGCTGGCAAAGCAATATAGCAAGACACGGAAATGGGGATAAAGGTGGATAAAGAAAGGCTGGAGGAGTGAAATTAAAGGAACACGACGAAAACAAACGAAAACACGGGAGATGCACAGAGCCTACGAGTAAAAAAGAAAAAAAATGTTAAAGAAGTTACAGAAAAAGAAAGAAACCAGTAAATAGCAGACGAAAATAATAAAATACGAGGGATGGAAACGAAACAGCGAAATGTAAAGAAAGGTTGGAAGAAAGAACCTAGCAATGGAAAAGGAAGAGGAAAACTATGCAACGAAACACAGAGAAAGAAAACGATAATGCGAGAGGAAGAAAAACACATTGGAAGAAAGGAGGAAAGGAAAGATCGGATAGATAATCGTAAACAAGCGAATGTCTGTAGCGGAACGAGGATTTGGAAATGAGGAGGCGAAAGGATAAGGGAAAAACTGGAGGGGAGGAAGAAATTAAAGAAAATACATAGACAATTACAACCAGGTAAGGCTACGTAATGGAAGCAAGGACGGGACGAGAGTGATGGCGAGAGAGAAGCTAGAAAAATACATAAAAAGAAAGTGAGCGAGATTAAAGTATTAGATGTAACAGTTTAGTTTAGCTATCACTTCTTAAAGAAATACTTAGAAATGCGCTCATACACAAAACAAATAAGCTGTTGTCATTTAATTAAGAAAAGTAAAAAGTAGCCACTGAAAATGAGATAAAATAAAAATATCAATAACATGAACATTTTTTTTTTCTTTTAAGGAATGTAATAAGCTGTCACCACAATAAGAAAACACACACAACAAGAATAACGATAATTTGATTTTTTAAGGGGAACAGTGAATAAATAAGCACAGTAACCAAGTAGTAATAACAAAAATAGCAATCATACATGATGCAAACAAGACGGCCACACCTTTACCTGTGGACCGACCATACCGTACCTGTCCGTATTGATTCACCTACGTGTTACAAGTGTACCGGGAGCAAGTCACGGGCCAGGTACAGCCTCCCTCAGGTAGCCGTCACCACCCATCAGAACTACATCACAATTTGATTATGCAATAACATTTTCATATCTGCCATTTTGCTTCCGCCCTCACATAAATCTCTTGACCTTTCTCTCCTCCCTCCCTCCAGCGAAACAAAGGCGTGCCGTCCCCGTGTGGAGGTAAGGACGGTTTTCAGCGCCTTCCCTACCACTCCTTCGCCCTTATTTGCTGTTTGTGTTTGTGTCGTTATCTCCTGCACCTCGTCCTACAAAGGTTATTCTTACATCTCCCTAGTAATTACGTTTAGCTTTCTTTTTTCCCCTTCTTCTTTTTTACATTCTGGAGTTGAAAGTCTCTCGATAAGATCTGGAGCGTGGTAAGTGTGTGTGTGTGTGTGTGTGTGTGTGTGTGTGTGTGTGTGTGTGTGTGTGTGTGTGTGTGTGTGTGTGTGTGTGTGTGTGTGTGTGTGTGTGTGTGTGTGTGTGTGTGTGTGTGTGTGTGTGTGTGTCTGTGTGTGTGTGTTTGTGTAGCGGATGCCGAAGGAGAAAGGTATACATATAGAAGCACTGTACATGTGTATATATCCTGTGTGTGTGTGTGTGTGTGTGTGTGTGTGTGTGTGTGTGTGTGTGTGTGTGTGTGTGTGTGTGTGTGTGTGTGTGTGTGTGTGTGTGTGTGTGTGTGTGTGTGTGTGTGTGTGTATCCTGTATGTATATACGTGTGTGTACATCTGTGTGTGTGTGTGTGTGTGTGTGTGTGTGTGTGTGTGTGTGTGTGTGTGTGTGTGTGTGTGTGTGTGTGTGTGTGTGTGTGTGTGTGCATGAGGGTGAAGCTTCAATCTATGCAACACACACACACACACACACACACACACACACACACACACACACACGTCACTCACTCACTCTTTTCCGCACACACGAACACACACGCGCGAACACACACACACACACACACACACACACACACACACACACACACACACACACGCCAGTACACACATCTATCCATATAAATTAGCTTCCTGCACAGTGTATATCCGGAAAAAAAAAAAAACAGATCACCAACAGTCATTATAAAATCTCATTAACATGTAACGAATTAACAGCAAAAGTCCCCAACGAAAGCGAATTATTGGTCCCCGTGCGCCCCCGCCCCCTCCCCGCCTCCCCCCCGCCCCTACCACCTGGCTACCCCATTAAAATTCTAATTTGGATTTTTCCCCCAAGCTCTAAGCGAAAAGGAAAGGCTCGAGTTTTTTTTTTTTTTCCCTTCAAACACGAATGTCAGGATAGGGAGGACTGGGAGAGGGTAAAAAAAAAGTAGAAAAAAAAGTAGATAAATAAAACATCGCTGTTTGCTAATGGCTGAAATATCACACGGTTTTAGCGATTATGAGTCTGTTTTGAAGATGCGCCATCAAAGCGTTGACTGACGCAATGAGCAATATGAGAAAATGTAATTAAAGGGAAACTGTTAAATTTCCACTTAAATTATCCCCATGGAGGCTCCTGGAGGATCTGACGAGCCTCGGAGATCCCTGGGAATCTGAAGGACTCCCAAGAATCAGTTCGAAAGGTCCTCATAATTGGAAAATGCGTCAGAAAGATACAGGCAGATTGACAATTATGTACACCAAACTCGCTGCCTGCATCTGCATTCCCTCCTTCCTACGACTTGATCTCTTTCAAGAGAGAGGTTTCAAGACACTTATCCTTTTAATTTCGATGACCGCTTTTGACTGTTTGGGGACCGGTAACCTCAGTAGGTCTTTTTTTTTTTTTATTATTATTATTATAATTTTGTTGCTCTTGGCTGATGCCCCTCCTACATAAAAATAAATAAATTAATTAATTAATTAATTAAATAATTAAATAAATAAGGTCCGAAGACGTACATAGCTTCCAGAAAAGACCCAAGGAGTCCCCTGATGTCTCTAGAGGTACTGCAGTCCTCAGAACCATT
>NC_087184.1:2600000-2607500 GCF_035594125.1 Scylla paramamosain
TATTCTGTCCACCTCTCTAACGCAAGAGTTAACCAGTATTCTCAATCATTCATCCCTTTCTCTGGTAAACTCTGGAACACCCTGCCTGCTTCTATATTTCCACCTTCCTATGACTTGAATTCCTTCAAGAGGGAGGTTTCAAGACACTTATTCATCAATTTTTGACTACTGCTTTGACCCTTTTATGGGACTGGCATTTCAGTGGGCATTTTTTTTTTATTGATTTTTGTTGCCCTTGGCCAGTGTCCTTCGTATACACACACACACACACACACACACACACACACACACACACACACACACACACACACACACACGCGCGCACACACAAACACACAGAGAGAGAGAGAGAGAGAGAGAGAGAGAGAGAGAGAGAGAGAGAGAGAGAGAGAGAGAGAGAGAGAGAGAGAGAGAGAGAGAGAGAGAGAGAGAGAGAGAGAGAGAGAAATTAAAGAAATGAGAAATGGACTAAGAAAAGAGGAATGAAAGCAGGCAGAGACGAGAGAGAGAGAGAGAGAGAGAGAGAGAGAGAGAGAGAGAGAGAGAGAGAGAGAGCGCGAGGGGTGGCTGGAGGGAGGCGTGTGTTTGTCCTGCACGCCTCACCAGAACACTTCAAACACGGCGGGAGAAGCCTGCCAGCAACACATGAGACGCTGCGTGTTTTTCCTGTATAAGTGTTTTTCTCATCCCTCTCTCTCTCTCTCTCTCTCTCTCTCTCTCTCTCTCTCTCTCTCTCTCTCTCGTTTCTTCCTGTTTTTTTTTCTTCCCTTTCTCGTAATTCTTTCTTCATTTTTAATTCGAAATCATTCTTAGTATTTACTTCCTTCACTCTGATCCACATCAAACATGCTCTCTCTCTCTCTCTCTCTCTCTCTCTCTCTCTCTCTCTCTCTCTCTCTCTCTCTCTCTCTCTCTCTCTCTCTCTCTCTCTCTGTTCAGCTCTTTTCCAATTACCTTTCTCCAACAGTTTCGTCTTATTAACTTCATCATCAACACTGTAGTCATCATCATTTCATCATCATCATCATCGTCATCATCATGTCCCTGTTTGAGATGACCGTCACCTCAAACCTTCAGTTCACACCTTACTTTTCGCTGCACCTACTGCTTCTCTAACTCGTAATTCATGACACGATTACTCAGGTTCTCTTGAATGTCTTTCCAATCGATGCTGCTGAATCCTCGTTTAACTATCACAAGAACCATGACAAGCACTTGGAAACACCATTACTTTACTTAAGAGTCGACACTAGATACTTGAAAATATGTACCTTTGCTTTTTAGATTTTTTTTTTCCTTTTTTTTTTTTTTTAGATTTCTTCAATACTTGGATGTCCATTCCACTGCTAATGTCACCTCTTGCTTTAGTAATGAAAATCTTCCACATCGTTTTCTTCCAAGTGTCAATTTCTAAAGTCTTATCATGTTCAATAGATAAGTTGTGGTGACACGTAGATTCTCTTCTACCATTTACACAGTTATCTTTATCTTTATCATTATTTTTACTATTGACAGTAGTAGTAGTAGTAGTAGTAGTAGTAGTAGTAATAGTAGTGGTAGTAGTAGTAGTAAGGTACCTTCTACTTCTTCTACTGCTGAAAATATAGTGCTCCCAGTACGCTCTGTTGTTGATTTATTAGTGTGTGTGTGTGTGTGTGTGTGTGTGTGTGTGTGTGTGTGTGTGTGTGTGTGTGTGTGTGTGTGTGTGTGTGTGTGTGTGTGTGTGTGTGTGTGTGTGTGTGTGTAAAAAACACTTATACCACACGCCAGTGACACTTAAGATCAATATGTCACACACACACACACACACACACACACACACACACACACACACACACACACACACACACACACACACACACACACACACACACACACATTACTGTTAATAAAAAATAAAACGGTTTGGATGAAGAAAATTTTTTACAGGACAAACTTCTACTTGTCTGAAAAGAAGAAAAAGAAGCAACACAGTCTCACTTTCTGGATCATACACCTGCTCTCCTTAATTACAGGTGACACGAGGGGCGCGGAGGGGCAGGGGGAGGGACGGGTGGGAGGGAAGGTACGAGGGAAGGGAAGTGAAGGGAAGGGAAAGGAGGGAAGGGAGGGACTTTCCGTGTCTCGCCTCATGGTAGAATGCACGACTCTTTACTTTTTTCTTTCTTTTTTTTCTTTTTCTTTTCCCTTTTTTTTTTTTTTTTTGCCTTTCTCCCCTCACAGTCCAAAGGAATGTCATTATTTTTTGTAACACAATTTCCCCGAACACTCATGCTACTTAGTTGTGGTGTGTGTGTGTGTGTGTGTGTGTGTGTGTGTGTGTGTGTGTGTGTGTGTGTGTGTGTGTGTGTGTGTGTGTGTGTGTGTGTGTGTGTTTTTCCCTCGTTGATTTCTATGGTTCACTAAAATGTACCTTAAAAATACAGGCGTGTTCTGAAATATTATCTCTTGTGTTTTGATGTTAAATGTCCCTAAAAATATACGAATTATAATTGAAGAGACAGATATTTATTACTTCAGTGAATTCGTGTGTGTGTGTGTGTGTGTGTGTGTGTGTGTGTGTGTGTGTGTGTGTGTGTGTGTGTGTGTGTGTGTGTGTGTGTGTGTGTGTGTGTGTGTGTGTGTGTGTGTGTGTGTACGCGGTACGTGCGTGATTACAAGACATTATGTGCACCACTTTGGACAAGTTGAGTTTCTTCTTCCTCATTCATGTCAGCTTTGTCATTGTGTGTGTGTGTGTGTGTGTGTGTGTGTGTGTGTGTGTGTGTGTGTGTGTGTGTGTGTGTGTTAGCCAGGACTTGCGTGCGTGTGTGCTCATTCGTGAAGCAGTTACGTACTACACTCCTGCACCGCTCCTTCAGTTCTTCCGTAACGCGTGACGGTTCCTGGTTGAGTGCGTTTATGAATGAGCGTCACAGTATGCATGAGTGAGTGAGTGGGGAGTATACGTGAGTGAATGAGTAAGTGACCGAGTGAGTAAGAGAGTCAGTCAGTTAGTCAGTCAGTCAGTCAACAAGTGACGAGTGAATAAGTGGGAGAGAATATGAATGTGTGTGTGTGTGTGTGTGTGTGTGTGTGTGTGTGTGTGTGTGTGTGTGTGTGTGTGTGTGTGTGTGTGTGTGTGTGTCAGAATGAATCTTCAGTCCATCCAAAACGCACTTGAAGGAAGCACTTCAACAAACTAACTTAGCGCACTACACACACAATACAAAAATAAAAAATGTATATTGCAAACGAAGAACGTCAGGAAGTTAGGCACATAACGAGAGAGAGAGAGAGAGAGAGAGAGAGAGAGAGAGAGAGAGAGAGAGAGAGAGAGAGAGAGAGAGAGAGAGAGAGAGAGAGAGAGAGAGAGAGGGAGGGAGAGGGAGAGGGAGGACAGGTGGTGCGTCTCTCCGCTGTTGGGGACGCCTGGAGGAAATTATGGCCAGGATGAAGAGGCAGGAAAAACACACACACACACACACACACACACACACACACACACACACACACACACACACACACACACACGAAATGAAGCAGAAGCACATTAACACCATTCACCACCACGACCATGTTCTTCAGAAGGAAATTGTGGGCTTCAAATCCATCACGTGTCTTCTCACCGACGAATTTCTACTCATTTTTAATTCACACGAAACAGAATTAAAAAAAAAAATTAATGAAAAGGTATACATTCATTGTCATTTATTTGTGTCAGAAGAAGAACAACAACAACAAAAGAAAAAAAAGAACAAGAACAAGAAAAGTACAAGAATGAGAACAACAACAAGAAAAAAGAAGAAGGAAGAAGTGAAAGAAGAGAAGGAAGGCAGTGAAGTGCGTCGGAGTGGAGAGTGCACACGCGCGGGGGGTACTAAATTTGCCTAACGTGCGGCAGGGTTGGCTTGCGTGTGCCTGGGGTTCGCCTGGAGGAGTGTGAGCGGCGTTGCGTGCGTTCTGCCTCGTCTCCGTGCGCTGCAAGGTGGTCATGAGGGCGCCTGGGTTAGCTGACGTGCGTTCTGTTGATAGGGCGGCGCGGACGAGGGTGATTTGGAATGATTTATTCAATTATTTCCTTGCTCCCTCTCTCGCTGGCGTTTCTACAGATGCTTAGGTGATTTGAGGCGAGTCTGTGGTTTTGCGTCACGTAGGTGGTATGAAGATGTCTCTGTGGTTGTGGACCGCTGCACATGAGTTGTCCCGTGCATGTCTGTGTGTGTTTGTGTGTGAATTGCGTGCACTAAAGAGGGCGTGTGACTTGATGGGCAGCGTGCGTGTATGTGTTCCTTTTGGTAATGTGAGTAGTGTGAGTGTGATTACGAGGACGTGTGCGTTTCAAGGACGAGAGAGTGAGTTGTCTATTTGTTATGATGAGCGTGACTTCGTGACTGGCTTGCATGAGGAGAGTACTCGCATTGTCAGGGGGAGAGTATTACGAATTGCGTGTGTTTTCGAGTGCAAGTCTAATTTCTTTCGTAAAATATAGGTAGATTTTTAGTAAAGATTGCAATGAATGAGTGCAGATTTGAGTGTTGAGAGCTGTGTGTGTGTGTGTGTGTGTGTGTGTGTGTGTGTGTGTGTGTGTGTGTGTGTGTGTGTGTGTGTGTGTGTGTGTGTGTGTGTGTGTGTGTGATCATTTTCCTACTACATTTCTTGCGGTGAGCTTGTGTGCGTGGAGGAGAGACAGCGTGCACACGGGGAAAGCTTTGCGTGCGTTGCGAGTGTGGTTTGCGTGTGTGGGGAGCAGAGCCGTGTCGCCCCCGAGGCAGGACACATCCATCACCGGGCGAGGGTGTCCCAACGATCAAACTGGCCTCATTTTTCCACCTCCCTAATTGTTTATAGGTCGCATGCATCACGCCCGCCGCCCGTCACTCCGCCCGTCACCCCTCCCACACCTCCTCTTCCTCCTCCTCCTCCTCGTCGTACTTCACCACCTCACATTACACTAATCGTTCTTTACCTGTCCCTCCACCCTCTCTCCTCCATGTCACCACTTCCACTACCACCCCATCACCCCATCACCCCATCACCATTACTACCCTCCAGCCATTCACTCCCACTCACCTCCTCTCACTTATTCACTTCCGCTTCTAGTCACATTCCGTCTATTACCGCTCTTCATTTTTCATTGTGTAAACATTTCTTTCTCTTTCTCTCTCTCTCTCTCTCTCTCTCTCTCTCTCTCTCTCTCTCTCTCTCTCTCTCTCTCTCTCTCTCTCTGTTAAGTTGCAATCTGCTTCTTTAAACTGTCCATTCTTTTCTTTACTCCTTACTTTCGTTCTTTTCCCATTTTCGTTTTATCTCTATCTCTCACTCACTTATATTCTCTTCACTTTTCTTTCTATGTGTGATTTTCGTCTCTCATCTACAGCCACCTAATTCTCTTTTGTTTTCTATCTATACTCCTTTTAATCCTTCGTCTCTCCTTAATCCAACGCATTTTTTTTTTGTGTGTGTGTGTGTGTTTTTTAACGTTTTTCTGTATCTTTCTTCCACGCTATTTCCTTCTTATATACAGAATCATATTATTACCTGTTCTTATTCTTCTTCATTCCTTCATTTACGCCATCACTCCTTCGTTCAGCGGCTTTCATTTCTATTTTCCTTTACAAACCTCCCGCCTTGTTTTCCCAGTTTTCTTTGTTTGTTTATTATTTCATTCAGTCAAGTTCTTAATTCTTCATCTTTCTTTCACGAGTTCATTATTCTTTTACGAAACCTTCATTTTTATTTCATTCACTTACTACTTCATTCACTGAAATTATTCAGTTTATTTTTCATTCCTTTCTTTCTCTTTTCTATCAAGTTACGTACTCTCTCTCTCTCTCTCTCTCTCTCTCTCTCTCTCTCTCTCTCTCTCTCTCTCTCTCTCTCTCTCTCTCTCTCTCTCTCTCTCTCTCTCTCTCTCTCTCTCTAAAATCTCACATCTCTTCATTTTCCTTACTTCTCATTTCTTATCTCTTCCCATTCTTCACCCACTCCTGCCACTCTCCGTCCCCTGCTAACCCTCTCCCTCTCTCTGTCTCCCACACCCTCTCTCTCTCTCTCTCGCGCCCCTCAGAGTGATCCATGACTCTCCTCGCCACCTTCGTGTCTGGGGTCAATTTTTCCAGCCATCAGCGAAGTACCATTAAATGCGCGGTCCTGTTTGTCTTACGCGTGTCTCATAGAGGGCGCTGTGTTAATTGGCCGATAATTTCAGTTCCCGATGAATTTTTGATGCTGGAGAAAGACTGGAGTGCTTAGCGGGTCATTCCTCTCTCTCTCTCTCTCTCTCTCTCTCTCTCTCTCTCTCTCTCTCTCTCTCTCTCTCTCTCTCTCTCGTGAAAGCTCATTGATTTTTAGTTTTTTTGTGTGTGTGCTCTTGTGACACACACGCACACACTCGCACACGCGCGCGCACACACACTCACACACACACACACACACACACACACACACACAGAGAGAGAGAGAGAGAGAGAGAGAGAGAGAGAGAGAGAGAGAGAGAGAGAGAGAGAGAGAGAGAGAGAGAGAGAGAGAGAGAGAGAGAGAGAGAGAGAGAGAATTATGAAGTACACTAAATGTTTAAGGATGATAACGATGATGACGATAATGATGGTAATGAAGAAGAACAAAAACAAGAACAAGAAGAACAAGAAGAGCAAGAACCGGAGCAAGCAAGGGGATAATGGCTTATGAAGATTATGAAGAAAGTGGGAGCATAAATAGTTAAAGACACATTATAATGAAGATAATACGAAGAAATGAGGAGAACCAAAGAGGAAAAAAAAAGTAATGCATCCACTGTACCTCGAGCCACAGAAAGTTAGAAATATAAAATGAACCTGAAAAATTACCAACTGAAAAAAGGAATAGAGGAAACATCAAGAAGAAAAACAAAAGGGAACAAAGAGGCATGAGAATAAAAAAAAAAAAAGAAGATGAAAGAGCACACCAGATGAAGGTCAGAAGAAGGGATGTGGAGAACACGCAACGGCACTGAAGAAGAAGAAGAAGAAGAAGAAGAAGAAGAAGAAGAAGAAGAAGAAGAAGAAGAAGAAGAAGAAGAAGAAGAAGAAGAAGAAGAAGAAGAAGAAGAAGAAGAAGAAGAAGAAGAAGAAGAAGAAGAAGAAGAAGAAGAAGAAGAAGAAGAAGAAGAAGAAGAAGAAGAAGAAGAAGAAGAAGAAGAAGAAGAAGAAGAAGAAGAAGAAGAAGAAGAAGAAGAAGAAGAAGAAGAAGAAGAAGAAGAAGAAGAAGAAGAAGAAGAAGAAGAAGAAGAAGAAGAAGAAGAAGAAGAAGAAGAAGAAGAAGAAGAAGAAGAAGAAGAAGAAGAAGAAGAAGAAGAAGAAGAAGAAGAAGAAGAAGAAGAAGAAGAAGAAGAAGAAGAAGAAGAAGAAGAAGAAGAAGAAGAAGAAGAAGAAGAAGAAGAAGAAGAAGAAGAAGAAGAAGAAGAAGAAGAAGAAGAAGAAGAAGAAGAAGAAGAAGAAGAAGAAGAAGAAGAAGAAGAAGAAGAAGAAGAAGAAGAAGAAG
>NC_087184.1:2610000-2612500 GCF_035594125.1 Scylla paramamosain
AGAGAGAGAGAGAGAGAGAGAGAGAGAGAGAGAGAGAAGGGGAGAAAGATCGACAAGGGCCCCCACTCTCCCTCGCCTTCCCTCCCCTCACTCCCTCGCCTCTCCCTCACCCCCCAAAATTGAAACTTGGCACGGAAGGTGGTGACAGGCAAATTATGGCCCGCCCCTGAGCTGGGATGATTATGTCAGGTAAATATGTAGCGCCCTTGTGCCCCGTCCAGACCCCAACTCCCTGCCATAACTCCAACCCTAACCCGCCGTCTGACGCTCCCCGCCCTTCTCTCCCACCGCCGCCACCACCGCCGCCACGCACTCGAAGACTTGTACTGTTGTAACTTCCAGCACGCCCTTTTACACACACACACACACACACACACACACACACACACACACATATTCTCTAGCCCTCCCTCTCTCTAATTCTTTTTTAATATCTTCCTTTTGTCTTTTTTCTTATATTCCTTCTCTTTTTTTGCTTTTTCTTCTACTTTCTTCTACTTTTCCTTCCTTGTCTTCGTTTCTGGTTCCTTGTATCCCTGTTTCTTTTGACTTCCGTGTTGCTTCTCATCTCTCTCTTCCTTCTTCTTCTCCTCTTCTTTTCCTTTCTTCCTTTTTTCTCTTCTCCTCTTCTTTTCCTTTCCTTTTTTTCTTCTACTTTCGTATATTTATATTTTTAGTTTTTTCTTTTCCATCCTTTTTTCTTCATTTCTTCTTTTCTTCCTTCTCAAATACTCCATTTGTAACCTTCCTTCTAATCTATTTTCCCCCTTTTTCCATTTCTTTTTCAGTCTATATCAATTTTTTTCCTCTTTTTCATTATTTCTTCAACTTTATTATGAATTTCCCCCTTCCTATCTTTTCTTCCTATTTCCCTTTTCTTCCCTCCCATTCCCACATATTTCTCCTGTAACCTCTTGCTCCCTTTTCCTCCTTTTATTTATTTTTTTTTCATTTCTCTTCTTTTTCTTCCTTCTCTTTTTATATTTAGCTTCTATGAATCTCTTTCCCTTCTCTTTCTTTCTCTTCCCTTTCTCTTTCTTTCTTTTCTCTCTCCGTCCTCCTTTCATTTATATTTGTCCTGTATTAGTCTTCCTCCCTCTTCCCCTCTCTCCTTTTTTATTTTCTCTTTTTTTTTCATCTTGTGACGCCTCTATGCTATTCACACTTAACATATATTCTCTCTCTCTCTCTCTCTCTCTCTCTCTCTCTCTCTCTCTCTCTCTCTCTCTCTCTCTCTCTCTCTCTCTCTCTCTCTCCAATTTTTCCTTTAGCTCCAACAACCGCATCCTGTGAATGTGTGCGTGTGTGTGTGTGTGTGTGTGTGTGTGTGTGTGTGTGTGTGTGTGTGTGTGTGTGTGTGTGTGTGTGTGTGTGTGTGTGTGTGTGTGTATACCATAACCCCTAAGTCGGAAGAGGAGAAACAAACATCAATCTTCTATTTCCTCTCTCTCTCTCTCTCTCTCTCTCTCTCTCTCTCTCTCTCTCTCTCTCTCTCTCTCTCTCTCTCTCTCTCTCTTACATCACGCGGACCCAATGTGACCCAGTGTGACCCGGCATGGTGACCTGAGGTGGCTTCCCGGATCAGGTCAATACGGCGTGCTCTGGCTGGGTCCCGGTGTCACCTGACCTCAATAATCGTGGAGTAAATTGCAGGTAGATTGACTCCTACATTTGTCCCGGAAATTGGTCCCCAGGAAGGAAAAATGTCACGACACAAAGGTGACTGTGTTTCTGTCTTTCTCTGCCTGTCGGTCTCTGTCTGTCTGTTTGTCTGTCTATCTGTCTTTTTTTTTTTTTTGTGTGTGTGTGTGTGTGTGTGTGTGTGTGTGTGTGTGTGGGTGACTGTGGTTGGGTTTATTTGTTTGTTTTTGTGGGTGTGTGGGTTTCCTCTTCTCTCTCTCTCTCTCTCTCTCTCTCTCTCTCTCTCTCTCTCTCTCTCTCTCTCTCTCTCTCTCTCTCTCTCTCTCTCTCTCTCTCATGTCACTATCATACAACAAATATTTAAAGACCCATTTCTTTCCCAGACGATCCAACTACAACTCAGAAATTAAAGTCGGGAAAATTTCAATACAAAACGACGAAAATATGAAAAAAGCGAAGACAAAAAAACACATAAGAGGTTCAGAAATTAGAGAGAATCAAGATAAAAAAAGAAAAGAAGTGTTCGCTCTACACATGACGTTTTTAATCCTTTTTGTATCAGTGCCTAATTACATTGTTGCGCGGCGCAGTGTGTGGCACCCGGGGGACGGCGGGAAGGGTTCAATTGCAGAAAGAGGAGAGATATAATTTGTCAGGTGAAAGAAGAACACATTAACAATACCAATTAAAGTAACCAATCACAGCAGTCCACCTTCAGAAGTATTTGTTACCTTTTCTTTCTTTTTTTAATTCGAAAACCTGTAGAAATATACGGTAATTAGTTGGAAGGACAAAAAAAATATATATATAATACTGTTAATAGGTAAAGAGAAATTCCGTTTAATAATAGGAAAGTAAA
>NC_087184.1:2617500-2625000 GCF_035594125.1 Scylla paramamosain
TCTCTCTCTCTCTCTCTCTCTCTCTCTCCTTGTGAGAAAAAACACGGAGAGCTGACCTTTTCTCTCTCTCTCTCTCTCCCTCTCTCCCTCTCTCTCTCTTCCCCCCACCCCAATGTCTCCCCTATGCCGGGAAAATATCACAACTTCTCTATTCACCTTCCTTTCAGCTTTTTTTTTCTCTTTTTCTTTCTTTTTTTATGGTAACATTTTTATACATGGCATTTTTTCACTCCTTTCTCTCTCTCTCTCTTTTATGTAGCTTGCCCTTCTCCTTTGTTAGTTAGCCACCCACGTTGTATTAGCATTTTCTCCGCCATCTCTTGTATTATTCTCCTTATTCTTGCCTTTTTCTTTGTCTCTTTCGTGTTATTTTTTATTGGGTTATGAAAAATTTACACATGCATCGGTTTGTTTGTGTTTGTTGCGTTTCCGTTCTCTCTCTCTCTCTCTCTCTCTCTCTCTCTCTCTCTCTCTCTCTCTCTCTCTCTCTCTCTCTCTCTCTGCTACTTATATTCATGAGGCGTGTTGTTATCTAATAAGAATGAGAATTACGCAACTGACTAAGAAATATTAAGAAAACTGTGTGAAATATAATCAGTGACACTAAAGTCTGGATTCTGAAATGCTTTGTTCTCTCATCAGGATTATTTTCAAAGGCCACGGAAATTATCAGTCACGTTCTCATGAGTGTTTCCTACAATGACTATGCCGCATCGTTGTAAGGCTGTCACTAGATATATGAAAACAGCCTTCAGGACCTCAATATCTTCCACTGCAGCCTGTTAAACTATTATTGTAGCCACGAAAACACCCCTGAAAATCCAGATAACTTTTAATAGTGTGTTGAAAGTTTTGGAAATATAAGATGTATTTTTTTAATGATATGGTCTCAATTCTAAAAGCAAAAGTAATGAAAGGAAAGGCAATGGAAGGAATACGCTGAATGGAAAACACATTACACATAAAGCAAATACAAATATTCTCCCACACATAGACACTCATCGCTTTTAAATCATGGTGGCATTTGGTATTATAATTATCGTATCACATTTAATCCTGTCTATCTTCTTGGTGGCACATGAGGGCATCCACACACCTTAATAAACAACAAAATCAATGAAGCACATAACATCAGCATTATCACCACCACCACCACCACAGCCACCGCTACAAACCACCACCACAACCATCACCGCACCATCACCACACCTCCAGCAGGACGCCTCAACCCCCATCTTTACTATTATACCCACCCTTCCCACCACAACCACCGCCGCCGCCGCCGCCGCCGCCGCCGCCTACCTCACCTGCCCCACACCTGTTCCTCATCAGCGCTGCATTACCTGCCTGCTTGCTACACGGAGACGAGGCTCAGCGCGGAGGGCACGAGGCTGGCTGGCTAGTGTGTCACGCTCTATGCCTCTCTCTCCGCCACATAAACACGTATTTACGATTGGGCCGACGAGCTTGCTACGTCACATAAACGGCTATTTATGATTGGCTGCCCCGCCGAGGTGTGCAGCCCTCCCCGCTCCCTCCCTCCCCTAACACTTTAGCGCCAAAATCCAACCCGTGTTTAAATTAGCAGCTCGCGGGTTGTGTTACGGCACGGCAGCTCTTCGGCGGTGGATGTATGAGAGGAGGAGAAGGGAGGAGGAGGAGTAAGGAAAAGGGTTATTTTTTTTTTTTTCGTGTTTCTCTTATCTTTCCACCTTCAGGATTTTTTTTTTCTAAATCTACATTAAGTTCATTTGTTTTTATCTTATATGATAATTTGGTAACCATTTACGAGGATAACGAAAGGAGGAGCAAGATTCTTTTTTTTTTTTTTACTTTTTTTTTTCTACTTGCACGTGACTTCCTCTCTGTCTTCTACGAACGAGTACTTTCTAATTATTCACGTGTATATCATTCGTTTGTATTTGCAGGCACGAATATATTCCCCTCCTTCCCTCCCTTTGTAAGTGTCTCTCTCTCTCTCTCTCTCTCTCTCTCTCTCTCTCTCTCTCTCTCTCTCTCTCTCTCTCTCTCTCTCTCTCTCTCTCTCTCTCTCATTTTTGTACATTTCCCCTTTAGTTCAGCTCCCTCCATCACACCTTCCTCTCCTGCTTACATTTCCAGGTAAATATTGACCTTCACTGTATTTTTTTTTCTACACACTTCCTCACCTTTTCCTTTTTTCCTTATTTTTTCCTTCTTTTTTCCTCTCCCTCCCAATTTTTACCTTTCCCCAACCACACCTACCGGTCCACCCTAACATATTTTTGCCTTCCCTCCCTCCCTCCCTCCCCCTAACCCCTCCCCCTACCTTTCCCCTCGCCCCCCGCCCAATGCACTGAATCAAAATGTCGCCCGCTAAATGAAACCTAATAAATACAAGAAACAAAGGAATATCGACATTAAGAGAGATGGATAGATACCTGGCCACCACCTGAGGGGAAGAGGGACACATCAGCTCCCCTTCACCTTACGTCCTTCTTCCCCTCTTTCCCCTCGCGCCCTGGGAGAGGGAGGGAATAAGAGGGAATGGAAAAGAAGTCCCTCTCTTCCCCTCTCGTCCCTTTTCTCCCCTTCCGTTCAGGCCTAGCAGGGAAAGGGAAGAGGAGGAATAAACAGGGAGGTGGAAAATATAACCAAGTCCCTTCCTTTCTTCTCTTTTCCTTTCCCTTCCTTCGTCTTTTCTTTTTCTCTTCTATTTCCTTCCTTCCCTTTCTTCGTCTTTTCTTTACCTCCTCTTTTATTCCCTTCCCAGTGTTAATTCCTCTTTCTTTATATTGCCCTTCCTTTCTTTTTCTTTCCTTTCCTACACCTTCATTCCCTTCTCTCAACCTCCCCCTTTCCTTCCCTGTCTTTCCCTTCCTTCTTCCCCTCTCTCGTATCCTTTTTGTTCCCCCTCCAGCTTCTTCCCCATTTCTTCGCCCCTTCTTTCCTCTCACCCAATCACCTTCAATGTCCTTCCCTCCCTTCCAATTCCCTCTTCTTCTCTCCTATTCTCTTGTGTACTGTTCCTGTCCCATCCCTTCACGACTAGACGACTAGTAAGGGAGGGAAAGGGGAAAAGAAGAAGAAGTAGAGAGAGATAGGTCAAGACAAATATCTACTTTCCTTTTCTTCTCCTTTTTCTTCTCCCATTCTCTTTGTTTCTACCTGTTCCTTTTTCTCCTTTCTGCCTCTCCTCCCTTTCTAATTTCTTCCTTACCCTTCCCCTCTTCTCCCCCGTTCTCCTTCCTTTCCATTTCTTTCTTCTTGCTTCACTTCATTTATTTTCCTTCCTTTTCTTTTGTCCATCCTTACTTCACTTCTTTTCTATTTTTTTCCTTTCCTTCCTTTCTCTTCTTTTCCCTCATTCCCTCTCCTATTTTTTTCCTTTCCTTCATTTCTCTTCTTTTTTCCTCCTTCCTTTCCCTACCTTTTCTTCTTTCCTCCCTTTATTTTTTTCTCCCTCCTTGCCTTTCCTACTTTTCTCCTTTCCTTCATTTTTCTTTTCCCTCCTCTTTCCTACTTTTTTCTTCATCCCTTAATTTCCATCCTCTTTTCTCTCCTCTTTCCTATTTTTTCTCCTTTCCTTCCTTTCTCTCCTTTTTTCCCTCCTTTCCTTTCCCTTCCCTTCATTCCCTGTACGAGGAAGAAGAGGCAGAAGGTGCTTCGTGTTTCCAGAGACCTCAGAAAACAAACACTGTGAGAATCCTTTTACCGGAGGCCAGGTGTGTGTGTGTGTGTGTGTGTGTGTGTGTGTGTGTGTGTGTGTGTGTGTGTGTGTGTGTGTGTGTGTGTGTGTGTGTGTGTATTAATGGGAAAGTAATGAGTGAAAACATATGTCCTTATTTTCCTTTTACATCTGTATGAAAGAGAGAGAGAGAGAGAGAGAGAGAGAGAGAGAGAGAGAGAGAGAGAGAGAGAGAGAGAGAGAGAGAGAGAGAGAGAGAGAGAGAGAGAGAGAGAGAGAGAGAGAGAGAGAGAGAGAAACTTCCGCTGCCCAATTATACATCAAACAGTGACTAAAAATACAAGAATTATTACCGCACAAAATCATCTACCACCGCCACCACCATCACCACCACCGCCACTGCCATCACCAGCATCAACCCTGCCATTACCACCACCACCACCACAACCCTGACAAAATACTACTTCACCACAAACTCCTCACCACAAACACTGCCCATCACCTATTCCAGCCCTCAAACCACAACCCACATTCAATCTTCCCTAACCTATCCTTACGTAATCTGGTCTTCATGTAACACAGCATAAATTAACCCAGCTAATCCAGCATAACCTAACATAGCAATATTATACCTCATGTTACCTTAGACTAACCTAACGTAATCTAACCTAACTTTTCTTTCCTGTTTTCACGTTAAGGCTAAGACAGTTTCTCCTATTTGGGAGACTTTTGTTGCCCTTGGCCGGTGTCCCTCCTACATAAAAAAAAAATAAATAAATGAGTAAACAAATTACCTAGAGTGGATGCCCTTCCTAACCTCGGACACTGGCCAGGATTGGAGCCCAGGTGCATGAAAAACAATTGGCCGTCTTCTTTTCGCGCTGCTACTGTACTGCGGCAGCCCAAACCAACTCTAACCAAACAAAACTAGCGTAGCATGAAATACCAGACACTAGCCAAACCTGACCTAACCAAATTAGCATCACATGAAATATCACACACTTGCTAAACCTAACCTAACTTTACCTTATCTAGCCTAACCTAACTTAACCAAACTAGCATAGAATGAAATACCGTATCGTAACGTAACCTAGCCTAACCTAATCTGGCGTATCCTAACCAAACTAGCATAGCAAAAAAATACCATAACATAACCTAACACCTCACTTCACATAACATAACACCACTTACACACCTAATCCACGAAATCCACACAGAAATACACCCGAAATCAACAACCTTCACCCAGTCACCAGTATACAAGTACCACCACCACCACCACCACGACCAGTACATCCCCCTCCCCAGCCCACTCGCTCCCGGTCCACCATCAGCCAAAAAAGTGGAAAAATTAATGTGCCTGTACGCGGTGAGTGTGTACGGCCGTCATTTCACGGTCGGGCGAGGCTTGTAATAACACCTAAGTGACATTCTGGTCAACTCACCTTGTTATACCCCTTTGTGTGTGTGTGTGTGTGTGTGTGTGTGTGTGTGTGTGTGTGTGTGTGTGTGTGTGTGTGTGTGTGTGTGAATAGGTGTGCGGGAAAGTAAAGCGCGCCCACACACACACACACACACACACACACATACACGTATACACGAAACTGCTTCTCTCTCTCTCTCTCTCTCTCTCTCTCTCTCTCTCTCTCTCTCTCTCTCTCTCTCTCTCTCTCTCTCTCTCTCTCTCTCTCTCTCTCTCTTTCTCGAATGTAAACACGGTAAAAAAAATCAACGTTGTCGTCATCATCATCATCAGCAGCAGGAGCAGGAGTAAGGTGGTGATGGTGGTGGTGGTGGTATGGGAGGGAGGGTTAAGGAAGGGGGAGGGGCCACATTACTTCCGGCTAGCCTTAAATTGGGGTCCCACAGGCTACAAGCGACATTAGTCTTGACAAAACTTCCTCCCTCCTGGTGCTCTCTCTCTCTCTCTCTCTCTCTCTCTCTCTCTCTCTCTCTCTCTCTCTCTCTCTCTCTCTCTCTCTCTCACGTGTTTATCTTCACCATCACCACTACCAACAATATTACTACTACTACTTATACTGCTGCTGGTGCTACTATCATTACTACAACTACTACAACTACTACTACTACTACTACTACTACTACTGCTACTACTACTACACTTCCATCCTCCTTTCCCTCTCTCCTTCTCTTCCTCCTCCTACGAGTGCAAGAAACAAAACAAAATCCTCCACTTCCATAACCATCAACACACACACACACACACACACACACACACACACACACACACACACACGACGCGTACACGAATATTTAGTCATGTATGTATGCGCGTGTTCTCTGTGTCGGGTTGTCATGTCATGTGCGCGTGAGAGAGAGAGAGAGAGAGAGAGAGAGAGAGAGAGAGAGAGAGAGAGAGAGAGAGAGAGTTTATATATTTGTTATTATGTGTGTGAGATGAGTGTGGGGGAGCAATGTGTGTGTGTGTGTGTGTGTGTGTGTGTGTGTGTGTGTGTGAGCCGTGTAGGTGAAAAAAGTGTCCCCGTCGTGTCAGTGAGTGTGTGCGTGCGCGCGGGACAGTAGCATCAAGCAGACGGCATTAATTCAGCGGGACACTTCTTTCTTTACGTCAGGCAGCGGAGGGATTGTGGGCGGGACTGACGGGCGTACGACCACTGCTGCCTCCTTCCCCGCCACCTCCTCCCGCCTCTAGTTGCTCTACGCCTCTTTCTCAAAACTCCTCCTCTGCTTCCCTGCCTCGCCTCGCCTTCCCTCTCACTCCTCGCTCCCGCCACACGTCAGCTAATTATCCGCGATTGACTTCTGTCCGCGATACAAACCCGGGAATAAAGAGGGCGAGCTGAGTGAGAAAATAAAGAGAAATATGAAGAGGGCTGCACATATACACACGCCTCTCTCTCTCTCTCTCTCTCTCTCTCTCTCTCTCTCTCTCTCTCTCTCTCTCTCTCTCTCTCTCTCTCTCTCTCTCTCTCTCTCTCTCTCTCTCTCTCTCCCCGATGGGGCTCAAGATAGTCGCCTCTTCCCTCGCTGGGCTATGAATATAGATTGGTTATTTTGCCAGTGCGGGCAGCAAGGGCGTAACAGCCGCCGCCTACCACACAGCATCCACACTCACAGGCTGGCTGGCTGGCTCTCTCTCTCTCTCTCTCTCTCTCTCTCTCTCTCTCTCTCTCTCTCTCTCTCTCTCTCTCTCTCTCTCATTGATGCTGCTGCCCTTATGGAAGTTTGGCCATAAAAACAACTGCTCTCTCTCTCTCTCTCTCTCTCTCTCTCTCTCTCTCTCTCTCTCTCTCTCTCTCTCTCTCTCTCTCTCTCTCTCTCTCTCACGCACACACACACACACACACACACAGTAACTTGGAAGGAACTGCAGGTAAATTATTAAGCCAAAGGTCACGGTCGGTGCAGGGAAATTGATATGAAAAGTTGGTTCTCGGAGTTTCACGTTTGTGGGAGATGCAGGGAGTGAGGCAGGGAGTGAGTGAAGGAGGCAGGGAGGGAGGGAGGGGAGATGAAGTACATGGAAGTAAGGGAGGGACGAGAAGTGAGTGTGAGAGGAAGTAATGGAAGAGATGAGAGAGGAGATGAGGTGGGGCAGGCGAATGTTGGACTAAGAGAAGAGGAGTGAGAGGAAAGTGAATAAAAGATGATGAAGAAGTAGAGGAAAAGTATACATGGTGAATTATGTATGAGTTTGTCTTCTTACAAGAAGGGAATACAGTGTTGTTCCTTTACAAATGAATGTGTGCTATTAATTACTAAAACAAACATCATTTCTGGAAGCATCTTAGCCTGATTACACTACATCATTTAATAAACAAGGAAATAAAAGAGCAAAATACGAAAACAAT
>NC_087184.1:2627500-2637500 GCF_035594125.1 Scylla paramamosain
CACTCAGTATCAAAGCCGTGTAAGGCAGCATAGATCAGGTTAATTAAAGAATATAATGTACTATTAATTAAAGAATATAATGTACTAATAAACAGTATCTCTACATTTGATAACCGAAAAAACTCAAACGAAGTTAAGGGAAACGTGAACTCAACAACAAGGACGGCGAGTGAGGTTAAGAAGCGTAGCATGCAATGTACTGTGCTAGTAAACAGTGAGATACTTAGCCTTGATAATGTCTCCTTACATTTAATTACCGAAAAAAAGGTGATATGAATTAAAAAAAAAAAAAAAAGTAAGCTCAACAAAAAGGACGCCAAGATTTAAAAACCTCTCTACATATACTTTCAATTTACCAGAGGAGTCACATAATGTTTGCCACCTGAGACAGGAACACGGCACCACTGCCGCTGACATGCTCTCACTCGCTGATTGATCTAAGCATTCTCGGAAACTTTATTTTACTCCTACCAAACACTATTATCTAATTGTAAGATACCGGACTATTTTCATTTGGATAATTAAGTACATTATAATTAAATGAAGGGCTCGGTAGAAACAGCGTCAGTTTTGCCGCACGTTTCTAAAAAGATGGCAACAGGTAGACCAATCAGTGGCGAGAGCATCCATCGGCGGCAGTGTTACCATGCACCCGTGTCCTCACCTGCAGGACCAATGCACCAGAGAGGCTGACACAGAGCACAGCACAGTGCAGCCAACTACTTCCCTCAGCAGAACGTGGTAGTATGAGTAATTATAAACTGTGTTACCTGGGCACGTGATTTGGTTCTGGGTTAAGGCGGTGCAGGTGGTTGAAGTACAGTAGCAGGTGATGACGTGATTAGTGTTACCTTTACCATTACAGGTGTGTATGATGATAGAGGCGTGAGATGGAAGGAAGGAAGGAAGAAAGAAAGGAAGATGAGTTTTAGTGATTAATGATGATATGACAGTATTACAAATAAACATGCCAATAATAATAATAATAATAATAATAATAATAATAATAATAATAATAATAATAATAATAATAATAATAATAATAATAATAATAATGGCAGTATTACCAGCAGTAGCAACAGCAGCAGCAGCAGCAGCAGCAGCAGTAGTAGTAGTAAAAAGAACAATAACAACAATAATTTCCTTCTGCCTTGACTTACGCATCATATCACAGAAAAAAAATTAACACTTCAGCCATACAAATTACAGTAACCTTGATAAATAAAAAAAAAATTATATATATATATATATATATATATATATATATATATATATATATATATATATATACTATATATATATATATATATATATATATATATATATATATATATATATATAATCCAAGCCAACGGACAACATAACGAAATGTACTACGCTAAATAATAATAATGATGATAATAATAATAATAATAATAATAATAATAATAATAATAATAATAATAATAATAATAATAATAATAATAATAATAATGACACGAACACTGCGTATTATTTCCATTAGATGACTTAGACGTGAATAACTAATGCAGGTCTGGAAACATGGTGTCTGTGTTACTTGCAGCGTTTAAAAGAGTGTTTTGTGTGAGTTGCCTGCAGTGTTGAAAATGTTTGTTGCCTTCGTATTACTTGCAGTATTAAAAAAATGTGTTGATTTTGTATCGACTGCAGTGTTCAAAAATGTGTCTGTGTTGCCTGCAGTGTTCAAAATTGCAGTGTTGGAAATGTGTGTTGTCTGTTGCCTGCAGTGTTGTCTGTGTTGCCTGCAGTGTTCAGAATTGCAGTGTTGGAAATGTGTGTTGTCTGTGTTGCCTGCAGTGTTCAGAATTGCAGTGTTGGAAATGTGTGTTGTCTGTTGCCTGCAGTGTTGTCTGTGTTGCCTGCAGTGTTCAGAATTGCAGTGTTGGAAATGTGTGTTGTCTGTGTTGCCTGCAGTGTTCAGAATTGCAGTGTTGGAAATGTGTGTTGTCTGTGTTGCCTGCAGTGTTGCTTTTGTGTTGTCTACAGTGTTCAGAATTGCAGAGTTGGAAATGTGTGTTGTCTGTGTTGTCTGCAGTGTTCAAAATTGCAGAGTTGGAAATGTGTGTTGTCTGTGTTGCCTGCAGTGTTCAGAATTATGTGCTGCCTTTGTGCTACTTAGTTGTTAAAAATAAGCTACTTTTTCCATTGCTTGCACTGTTCAAAAACGTAAGTTACCTTTGCATTACTAGCCATTTAAAAATATCAAGTCGTTATATAGTTTGCTGTGCTCAAAAAAGGTACATCATCATTGCGTTGTTAGTGAAGTTCAAAAGAGAGCGTTGTTTTGTGTTGCTTGCAGTGTTCAAAGACGTGCTATCCTTGTTTTGTATGTACTGCTCAAACTGTACGTGTTAGCCAGTTGATATAATGCCAGGAGCTACAAACAAACGCACTCCTGCCTCCTAGGGCGCACACTTTTGCTGACACGACACAGAGGTGAGAGGCAAACCAGGCGAAAGTGTTGCATTAAAACATGAAATACGAGAATGTGGTGTTCGGTGGTGTTCATTATAAGAGTGAAAATGTGACTGGGGGAAACAAGTCCAAAAATATGTAAGAAGCGCAGGAGTCTGAGTAAAAATCTAAATCAGGTTCCCATATTTTACTCTTACGGGAGCTGTGGTGGTGGTGGTGGTGGTGGTGGTGGTGGTGGTGGTGGTGGTGGTGGTGGTGGTGGTACATGACGGTGAGCAAAGTGTGGATGAGATGCGTATGTAGATGAGGTGAGTGAGGTGAGATGAGAGGTAATTAAGGGCGATAAATAGGAAAATGGGACGTGGATTGGACCTGAATGAGGGGAAGATAATGGGAGAATGAAATTTAGAGCAGCAAGTAAAGAAGGGGGACGTGGGTGGATGTGAGTGGATGAAGCGAACAAAGGTGGATGAAAAGTGACGAAGAACGAGTGACAGAACTTGATAACAAAAAAAAAGTGAAAAGTGGAAGATACTGAAAAAAACAACAACACATGAACATAGGGAGTAATAAGTAAAAATAAAAGACATACGGAAGGGACACCAAAATTCATGTCATTATTACTCAAAATATACAAGATTTTCGTCTGAAGTAGGCAAAAATCTCTACAAGACTAAATTTTTAGCTTACGTGTTCGAGTTACAGTAATAAGAAGGAAGACTTAACTGTGTGCGTGTGTGTGTGTGTGTGTGTGTGTGTGTGTGTGTGTGTGTGTGTGTGTGTGTGTGTGTGTGTGTGTGTGTGTGTGTGTAGAGGGAAATTAAAATAAATGTTCGTAAAAGCAGGCAACAAAAATATCCAGAGAGAGAGAGAGAGAGAGAGAGAGAGAGAGAGAGAGAGAGAGAGAGAGAGAGAGAGAGAGAGAGAGAGAGAGAGAGAGAGAGAGAGAGAGAGAGAGAGAGAGAGACTAAAAATAAGTTATTAATGTACGTCAAAAGTAACTTAAGAAAGAAAGAAGAAGAGGAGGAGGAGGAGGAGGAGGAGGAGGAAAAGTAACTTGAAGAAACTTGTAGAAAGTGTAATTTTTTGAAGGACAGAAGGAACGGAAGGGAATTGCGATAGAAACAAACAGAAGTTGCAAGAAGACAAAAAGAGGAAGTTGACTCGAGACGGGGAAAGGAAAGAGATCATGTCGTCAACGAAGAAGAAGAAGAAGAAGAAGAAAAAGAAGACGAAGACAAAGACGAAGATGAAGAAGGAGAAGAAAAAGAAGACGAAGACGAAGAAGAAGAAAAAGAAAAACGGAAAGGAAGAAACTCAAGGAACAGAGACAAAAGGCGGATTAGGACAACATTACACGTAGCAATACCAAGGATAACCAAGCAGCAACTGACCTTTAGCTCCTTGCAGCCGGAAACTAACATCACTGTAATCTAAACTAAAAAGAAAGAGAGAGAAAAAAAACCCTAGTACAGCAGAAGGCTCCTCCCCACCCACCCACCACTACCTGACGGAGAAAAGGGTGAAAAGAACCGGAGAAAAGGATGAAAAGAACAAGAAAAGAAAGAAAAACGAAAAGAAAACAGGACGAGAACCACAGTACGAACAATTTATTGAAGAACACACTGAAGAACAACAACAAACTGAAGAAAAGGGACGAACAAGGAAATGTGGAGGAGGAGGAGGGGGAGGAGGAGGAGGAGGAGGAGGAAACAGGAGGAGGTAAATTACAGATCCCCAAGAGGCTGGAAAAGACGAGAGGGTGCCAAATAGATTAAGCGTGTTCCTCATTTCAGACTTCAGCTGGCACAATCTTCAGGGCGGGATTAAATTAAGCCTCGGAAGAGCACTGGAATATCTTGGAATGCGGACGGTCGCTGAGGGGAGGGAGGAGAGAGAGAGAGAGAGAGAGAGAGAGAGAGAGGGGAACATGAGGGGAAGAGTGAGTAATGGGAAAGAGAAGGAATGGGGAGGAATGAGAATCGAGGAATGAGCGAGAGAAGTGGAATGTGAGGAGTGAGGGAAGGGAAGGGAAGGGAAAAGTAGAGGGAAGTGAGGGGAAAAGAGGAAACTGTGGTGTTTTTTCATTTGTTTGTTTAGTCTTTGTTGCTTCATAATGGTGTGGTGGATCTTTTTGTCTGTCGTTATTGTTGTTTGTGTTGAGGATGAAATGTGTTGCTGTGAGTGTTGTCGTTATTGTTTGTTGTTATTGTTTGTTGTTATTGTCGCCGATGTTCTCTTGATGATAATAGTAGTAGTAATAGTGATGATAGCAACAACAAGGTAATAATAATAATAATAATAATAACAATAATAATAATAAATAATAATAATAATAATAATAATAATAATAATAATAATAGTAAAAATATTAAGAATCCTAAAACTTTCTTGTGTGGAAAATGAAAAAAAAAAAAAACCGACCGTGTCTTTGGAAACCAAGGAAAAACACCAGTTTGTTCCGCCAATTTACAGTCAAGTTATATACCAATAAAACCTTACACACACACACACACACACACACACACACACACACGCACAACAATCAAAAACTAACCTGTGTAACAACTCGTTAAAAAGAAATTTAGCCTTTGTACTTTCAAATTCTCACAAGAAAATTCACACAAAAAATAAATAAATAACTCGCTATGTTTCGCAGTTTCAAGCAAAGCAAACAATCTTTTCCTTTTCGCACAGATAAAAACAACAACACGAACTTTCCCAACTTTCACATCACAAAAAACAAAAAAAGTGGTGTATTTTGTCCCTCTTTCCCTTCCTCTTCTTCCCTTTGCTTCTCTCTCCCTTCCTCTCCCTTCCTCTCCCCGACACCAAGCTTCACGAAAATGACGAGGTACGCCTTTCTCTTCCGACCCCCCTCTCACCCATCTTCCCCTCCCATTCCTCCTCCTGCTCCCTCTCCCACCACAGAAAAAAAAAAAAATCAAAAAAAGAAAAACAAAAAAAACTTTCCCCCAATAATGGTTCGATTCTTGTTTCAATACACGCCAAAAATTGTTCATTCTACTTCCGAAACCTGACACAAGTGGTTCTCGCGCGCGGCCGGAATGGTTCATCACGAGATCGAAGCTTCGCAAGTTAGCGCCGCGAGACTCACCCAACTGACCTGCGGAAAATTGTTTGAGTTAAGGGAGGAAAAAATTTTTGTTATTTGGGAAACGCGCCGCGCAATCATGTGTGGGGTGAAAATGTTGCAATCTAAAAATCATTTGGGTCGTCCCTCCCTCCTCTACCACCCTCTCTCTCTCTCTCCTCTCTCTCTCTCTCTCTCTCTCTCTCTCTCTCTCTCTCTCCTCTCTCTCTCTCTCTCTCTCTCTAACCCTCCCTCACTTCCTCCCTCCCTCCGTGCCTCCCTCCAGCATCAGCCACGAGACACGGGGGACGGGGGGACAGGGGGCGGGGGGGGGAGGACGAAGTAAGCCTCCATTGATCGTCCCTTTTGGTTGCCATGGCGACCTCTCTCAGCCTCCGGATTGGCCAGCCTCCCGTCCAATCAGCGCTGCCATTGGTCCATCCGAGACGAGGAGTTTGGAGTGGGCGGGGTCTCAGTAATAGGTTTTTTGATGAGACTTCTTTTATGCAGGGAAAATATGATTGCATTTTGAAATTAATGAAATCTGCTTAACGAGTTTCCTCTCCTTTCAGACCCAGGATGAAATGGCAGGTAGGGACGCAGAGAGAGAGAGCGAGAGGGAGCAGCAGGACGATGACGAGGATGAGGACGAGGAGGAAAAAGAAACGAAGAAAAAGGAAAGAAGAGGAGGCACACAAGGAGGAGGAGGAGGAGGAGGAGGAGCAGGAGGAAGAAGGTCAAGAAAGAAAGAAAGAAAGAAAGAAAGAAAGAAAAAAGAAGAGGAGGAGGGAGAAGAGCAGCAGCAGGAGGAGGAGGAGGTGAAGGAGGAGACAGAATAAGAAAAAAGTGAATCTAGGGAAACTTCAATTTTTTTTCCCCTTGACAAAATGGAAGGAAGAGAACTTTTCGGGAGATCAGGGGGAAATATTTTTTCCTTTTATTTTTCCTTCCGTATGTGTGTATGTGTGTGTGTGTGTGTGTGTGTGTGTGTGTGTGTGTGTGTGTGTGTGTGTGTGTGTGTGTGTGTGTGTTGGGATACTGAGTTATTGTTGTTTCTTTAATAGTATATCGAAACCATTTCCCTCCTCCTCCTCCCTCCTCCTCCTCCTCCTCCTCCTTTCTCGTCTTATCCGACTTCCCTCGCTTCTTATCCTCCGCTTATTTCTGCTCCATCATTTCTTTTCCTTTCTTCTATTTCCTTTCTTTGTGTTTTCCCATTTGCTATATTTTCTTCTTATGCGTGCTCCCTCCTCCTCCTCTTCCTCCTCTCCCCCTTTTCTTTCTAATCTCCATCCTTCGTTTCCTCCCCACCTTTTTGTTTCTCTCCTCCATTTTCTCTCTATTTTCTCCGTCCCTTTTTCTTCCTCTCCTCCCGTTCAGCACTTTTCCTTATTCCGTTATTTCGCATTTCATTCCTGCGGGGTTCGTTTCTTTCTTTTTTTCTTTTTTTATCTCCTTCTCCTCCTTTTCCTCTTCCTCCACCTCCTCCTCTTCCTCCTTGTTCTCCCTCCTTTATTTGCTTTCGTATTCTGCACTTCTTTCCTTCCTTCCTACCTTCCTTCCACGTTCGCTAACTTACACATATCCTCATGTGCACTATAAGAAAAACATACATATGAACGTATACAAATAACTTACACACAAAAAATACATATATTAATACATGAATAAATAAAAACAAAATAAAAAACATAATAAAAAGTATAGATAAATAACAAAAATATATGAGTTAGCCAATGAATTAGAGGAAGAAAAAACGGTCTCCCTTCATCTCACTTTACAGGTACTTAATAAAGAAAACGGGGGAGGATTATCGGCGCGCGGGAGGCCAGCTGATCCTTGACTCAGAAACGACCTTCACTGATCCAGATTGTGACGTCACTGATTGAAAACCCTCCCTCGGTTACCCGCACAGAGAGAGAGAGGGAGAGAGAGAGAGAGAGAGAGAGTTTCCTGTACAATCCACTTCATCTTCGGAAATACACACAATTAAACGCACATTAATTTACTGCCTGCTTGTGTGTGTGTGTGTGTGTGTGTGTGTGTGTGTGTGTGTGTGTGTGTGTGTGTGTGTGTGTGTGTGTGGTGTGTGTGTGTGTTTAAGGCTATGTCAGTAATCTGCTCCCATACGCAAAACTTTAATATAGTGAAGAAACAGAACAAAACTAATCTCACTTGCTGATCTAGAAAAAAAATAACATTGACAAAAACAATATGCGTATACAAAGAAAGAAAGAACAAGAGTACATGCCTCTAACATACAAAAAATATAGACAACAAAAAAATCCACGATAAACAAAAACACAAAACAACCAAACAAACAAAACAAACAATCTCTCCTCCCCCCCTCTTTCTCTCTCTCTATCTCTATCTCTCTCTCTCTCTCTCTCTCTCTCTCTCTCTCTCTCTCTCTCTCTCTCTCTCTCTCTCTCTCACTCGTAAATCACTTCCCACAAACACCTTCCTCGAAAAACTACAAAATAAAATAACAATAAAACTAAAAAAAAATAAATCTAAACGAAGACTAAAAATAGCTAACTTGGCATCTCCGTTTGTTCCCTTAAGGTCCTTTTGGCAGTCTCTTAGTGCCTCCCTTAGGGCAATATGGCACTCCCATCAGTGCCTCCCCTCTCTTCCTTGGCACTCCTTCCCCTGCTGTGCCTCCCCCCCTCGCCCCCTCAGAGCAGCGGGATGAGGCAGGCCAGAGTGATTTAGATGCAAATTGGAAGGAACGAGTTCGTCTAAAGGAGGGAAGGAGGGAAGGAGGGACGGAAGGTACAGAGAGAGAGAGAGATAGAGGGAAAGGAAAGGTGGAAGGAGGACAGAAGTGAAGTGGAGAGGGAAAGGGTGGAAGCGTAAGAGGAGGAAAAGAAACAGCAAGCAGGAATATAGTGAAAATGTAAAAGAACGAACGGTGAAGAATGAAGCAGGAAAAATACCAAGAGTAGAAAGTGAGGAGGAGGAAAATAGTGAAGGAGTGAGAGAATAAAGAAAAAGGATGCATGAAGATTGGAGAATGAAAAAACTGGAAAAGAGAAAGTAAAGTAGAAGGGAAAATGGTAGAAGAGAGAGAGAGGGAGAGGGAGAGAGAAAAAGGAAAAGAAACACTGAAGAAGAATGGAAACAAGGAAAACATGAAGAATAAAGTGAAGTAAAACAAAAGGAAGGAGTAGAAGATAGCAAGAATGGCAAAAGGAATGAAGATACGAGAATGAAAATAAGGAAAAAATGAGGAATGGAAAGTAAGGGAAACATTCAGAGGAGAAAATAAAGAGTGGGAAGGATAATGAAAGGCTGGAAGGCTTGTTATCGGATGGTAACAAACTACACTTTTTGAACCGGGGAAGATGAATACCAAACACAGGTAGGAAAAGTACGTGTTTAATCCCAAGTTTCCTTTTTCCACGCCTCTCCTGCTGTTCCTCCATGTGTAGAATGTGTGTATTTAAAGTTCATCATATTTTCCTTCTTTTCATTCTTAACGATTTATTCTTTCTCGTGTATTTTTCCCCCTTCTCTCTCTTCTACTATTTTCCTTTTTTACCTTGCTCACTCTTTATATTTTCCTATTTTTTTCATCCTCCAATCTTCATGCATCCTTTTCCCCTTATGTATGTACGTGTGTGTGTCCGCCCCACGCTACCTGTACCTGTAAACATCCGCCCATGTACACACTTCACACCCGTTCCTTTACCAGCCTCTTTTCCTCTCTTTTTCCTCCGCATCTTCTTTTCCCAGCGTCCCTACTCCTCCTTCGTTTCCATTCTTTGAGGAAAAAACATTCTCTCTTATTCGTGTATTTCCAATTACCACTTTTAATAACCAGGGCTCGAGAGAGAGGGGCGCAAACAGGGCCTCTGGGGGACGTGCAAAACTCACCCTTCCGGCCCCCTGACACACGGGCGAGGCGCTAAATAGTCCCTGTGTGCCCCTTTGATGCCGCCAGGTTAAATAACTTACTTTGCAGTGCCACGTGTCTTGTCCTGTCGCCGTGGCCCCTTCGTAAGCAATAATCTAATCTACATATTTCTTCCTTTTTCTCTCCCTCTTTCTCCAGCTGGCGTGTACCTAGCGCTCAGGTAAGGGCAGGTGTTATTGGCGGGGTGTGCTGCTCTGGGCGGGTTGCAGGTGAGTGTAGCAGCGAGGGGAGGAGCAGAAGGTAACTGGAATAGCCGTGAGTGCCATAAAGGAGGGAAGAGCAAGCCAGGTAAGAGGGTGAGGCACAGTGCCACACTCCAAGGCGAGCAGGTAAAGGTGTAATAACAGGTAATAACACTCAGGTGGATTGCAAAGGCAGCTAAATTAATGTGTGCGTCTTATACTATTACTTTTTTCTATTTCGATCTTTTCGTTTTAAAATTGTTTGGTAAAAATTGTCTCAAAGTGAACATTTTAATTATTACACGAGTTTTTTTTCTCTCACGTCAATTTTGCTATATATATGTTTTTTTTTTTTTCGTTCCAAGAAGT
>NC_087184.1:2645000-2650000 GCF_035594125.1 Scylla paramamosain
CGAAGGAAGAGGAGAGAAAAGAAAAAGAGAAAAGAATAACGGGAGGAAGAGAAGATACAAAAAGGGATGGAGAAAGAAAGATAAAACAAAGAAGAAGGGAGGGAAGGGGAGGAAGAGAAGGAAAAGATGCAAGAAGGAGGCAGGGAGGAGACAAAGAAGAAAGGACAAGTGAAGCGAAGGAAGAGAACAAAGAGAAGATGAAGAGGAGAAAAGAAGAGAGGGGAAGGAGATAGCTACAAGGAAGATAAAAGGGAGAAGACAGAAGGAAGAAAGAAAACAGGAACAAGAACAAGAAGAACAAGAACAAAACAAAGGAAAGAAAAAACCGAAACAGTGCAAATAACACTAGAGAAAAGAACAAAGAGAAACAACAGGAGAAGAGAAAGAGAGAGAAAGAGACACAAGAAGAGGAGGAAACAGGGTGAGGAGGAAAGGAGAGCAAGAGGGGGCACGGTGAGGAGAGGAGTGGAGAGGAGAGGACAAGAGAGATTTTTCCCTTCTTTGTGATATAAATCGAGCTCTTTCAGAATAAAATCTCAGCTCTGGTCCGCCCCTCAAATTGCTTATCTGAAGAACTCCCTCCCGCGAGGCCTCGAGAAATATAGGGGTGGCCGCAAACAAGGGGACGCCAGAGGGGAGACGAGGGCAGATGAGGGGAGGGAAGGACACCTCATGATAAACTGTGTGAAGGAAGATAAGATACCGCATCCTTTCCTTTTCTTCTTCCTTCCTTCCTTTCTTTCTCTCTTCCTTTATTCCGTTCCTTCGTGTCTCTGGTTCATTTTATCTGATATTTTGTGCTTTTTTTGTTCTCGTTTCCTCTCTTCCTCCTTTCCTCTTCTTCCTCTTTATCGTCTCTTCGTCTATATTTCTTCTTATATTTCCCATTCCTCTTTCTCCTCTTTGCCCTCATCCTTTCGACCTTTTTTTTTAATTTTGTATATCTTTTCCTCTTCATTTCCCTCTCTCCATCTCCTTTCCTCCTTCGTTCGTTATATATTTCTCTTCTTTAATTTCTTCCTCTTTCTTCTGTTCCTTTTACAATTACAATAAGTCCTCTCTCTCTCTCTCTTCCTCTCTCTCTCTCTCTCTCTCTCTCTCTCTCTCTCTCTCTCTCTCTCTCTCTCTCTCTCTTTCCCATTTTCCCCAATTCTACTTTTGCTTTTCCTTCATTTCCTTCCCTTCTCTCTCTCTTCCCTCTTCCCTTCATATAATCCTTGATCCACTCGCCTCTTTCCATAACTCTCCACTGCCTCATCCCACTGTCTATTGCCTCCCTCTCTCTCTCTCTCTCTCTCTCTCTCCTCCCTCTCACCCCTCTCCCTCATTCTCTGCCTCCCTTCAGCCTTCCTTTATGCATGCCTTCTCTTTATCTCCATCTTCCGTATCCTTCTTCTATTAGTTTATATTATCTTCTACATCTTTCTTTATTATGTATTCTTTATTTGTATTTTTTTAACCCTGCATTCTTAAAGTAGTCTTTATCTTTTCTTCCTCTTTGTTTATTTGTTATTTTTTTTCTCTGTTCTTCTTCTTCTTCTTCTTTCTCTTCCTCCATCTACTTGTACTGTTTTTACTTACTGTTTTCGCTTTTTTTTTTCCCCTCCTCATCCTCCTCTTCTTTCTTCTCTTGTTCTCTTTTTCTTTTTTTTTCTTTTCTACTTTTTTTCTCCTATTTTTTTTCCTTCATCCTCATTTCTCTCTTCCTTCCATTTCATTATGTCTTCCTTCTCTTCTTCCTGCCTTCTGCTGCTCCTCCTACTCCTCCTCCTCTTCCTCATCAACTCTCCTCTCTTCTTCATCCACTATGTTTTCGTATTCCTTCTCTTTTGTCCTCCTCCTCCTCCTCCTCTTGTTCTCTTCTTTTCTTCTACTACTACTACTACTACTACTACTACTATTTTCCTCCTTCCCATACTCATCTTGCTCTTCCTCCCACTTCAGAATGTCTTCCTCCCACTCTCCCCTCCTCCTCCTCCTCCTCCTCCTCCTCCTCCTCCTCCTCCTCCCTCCTCCTCCTCCCTTCCCGAGAGTCCCCAAAAAACGAATTACCATCGTGTCGAATTAATCTGAAGTAATAAATGATCAGAGTGTAATGGAGGGGGGCGGGAGGGCGCGACTCCCCCTGGGGACGAGAGGGGACCCCTGAAGAATTATGGTCCCGAACGGAAGCCACAGGAGAGAGGAGGAGGAAGAGGAGGGAGGGGAGGTAGGAAGAGGAGGGATGGGAGGGGTAAGAAGAGGAGGGATGGGAGGGGTAGGAAGAGGAGGAGGAGGAGGAGGGTGAAGATGAGAGGGAGGATGGGGGAGATGATCTTGTTCTTGTTGTTGTTGCTTTTACTACTACTACTACTACTACTACTACTACTACTACTACTACTACCACTGCACTACTACTACTACTAATACTACTACAACTAAAACAACTACTACTACAACTACTACAACTACTATTACTGAGAAAAACGAACAGGTAGAGGAGAGAGAGAGAGAGAGAGAGAGAGAGAGAGAGAGAGAGAGAGAGGAGAGAGAGAGAGGAGAGAGAGAGAGGAGAGAGAGAGAGAGAGAGAGAGAAGGAAGGGAAGAAAGAAGATAGTGTGGTGAGTATTTACTAGTGTGTGTGTGTGTGTGTGTGTGTGTGTGTGTGTGTGTGTGTGTGTGTGTGTGTGTGTGTGTGGTGTGTGTGTGTGTGTGTGTGTGTGTGTGTACTGTTCTATTAATCCTTGTAGTTACGCACGAAAGATAAAAACTTCCCTCATTACGCGACTTCCAAGACCCGTTCACTCTAACTTGTCGCAGAGGCCACGCCCCGCGCCACTCAGGACAGCCAATCGGAGATGCAGGTTGCCCGATGGTATCACCAATCACACGCGTCTTTAGGTGAACATGGGTTGTGATCACGTGTTAAATTAACCAATAACGTGAAAGAGAAAGTCGGAAGTGGGTGTGGCCTTTCTGTCAAGTTAGTGTGAACGCTCAGAGAGAGAGAGAGAGAGAGAGAGAGAGAGAGAGAGAGAGAGAGAGAGAGAGAGAGAGAGAGAGAGAGAGAGAGAGAGAGAGAGAGAGAGAGCAAAATGAGGATGGGAATTAACATTTACAGGCAGAAACAATTAGATACAGGAATAATTAGAAGCAAAAACAGTCAAATAAACCAGACAGGAATAAGAGAACCAGCACCGCGTCACTCCTCTTTCCAGAATATAAACTCCCTTTTACCAAGCACACTCGTAACACGCACGCCATAACGAAACACAGCGGTGCACTACAACGCCTCGGGGACTTATAATCCACTCCCGCTGTCATCCTATATAACTTCTGCTCCCTGATATCACACACACACACACACACACACACACACACACACACACACACCACACACAGTCCTCTACCTGCGATCACCTATTACACCTGCCTCATTAGCCAAATTACACCAGCCCATACAACTCAGATTAACTCCAGCGAACACACAAACACACACACACACACACACACACACACACACACACACACACAAAGTAAATGAAGCAAAATGGAAAAAATGAAAAGAAAATACCAGAAATTTCAAATTATATGCTGTTTTGCGTGCGCGCATCACACAAACACGCACACACACACAAAATATATAAAACAGATAGAGAATTGAAAGAAAATACCAGGAAACTGTCTAATGATATGTGCGCGCGCGACACACACACACACACACACACACACACACACACACACACACACACACACACACATATTCAGCATAATTCGTAGCGAGGTCTAGCCGGGCGCTCATTAATCCTTCTTCGTCAGGTGGGTGACAGGCCACGTCGGGGGTGATTCGCAGGGCGAGGTCGGCAGCGGGGTGGAAAATTGGGAGGCGAGCCCAGGGGACGCGCGCGGCCCTCACCATTAGTCTCCTTCTCTTTCGAGCCCCGCGCGCCGCCTCTGCTGCAACTACAATAATGATAATATTAATCGCCCTGTATCTCCACCATCCTGACTCCCCGGCTTCTGTTTGCCTTATCTCCGCCCCGCGCGCCTCCCCGCTGCCCGTTATCAAGGCGCCCCCTCGCTCCTCTCCCATGCTGGCGGCGCTGAGGTGGCGTGAGGCCGGTGGGTGTGTTCTGGGCCAGCCAGCGTGGAGGAATTAGAGAAGGAGCAGTAAAAGTCAGTAATTGACGAAGGAGATTAATGAAAACACATTCGCATGCCCGCACGCACACACACACACACACACACAACACACACACACACACGTAAGGAAGGAGCGGTGGTAGCGGGGCGTGGGGAGCGGGAAATGGGTGCGTGTGTGAGGCCTGAGGATGAATGGAAAAAGAGAAAAAAAAGTCATGTAAAAATAAAAACGTACAGAAGAAAAATGCCACGCGGAAAATAACAAGAACAATGTAATCAAAACCTGGAAGCAATGAACGGAACTTTTAAAATGCGGAAACGAAATAAGGCAATAAATGAATCCATTGATAAAAATAAAGAAGCGAAATCAGCATATACACACACACACACACACACACACACACACACACATATACACACAGACAGACAGACACACGCGCGCTACCAAACAACCGTCCAACCTTCACAAAGAACCAATAACGAATCTTGAAAAAAAGGGGAAAAAAATAAAAACATGCGCGCGCACACACACACACACACACACACACACACACACCACACACACACACACACGGAAAACCAAACAATTCCAGATATGAAAAAATATAAACGGACATGATAAAATAAAACAAAACAAAATAAATAGAAAAACCACCTGTGCACAATAAAAGACAAAACACTACCTGGAAAAAGGCAACACAAATATATATTTATGTAGAGAGAGAGAGAGAGAGAGAGGAGAGGAGAGAGAGAGAGAGAGAGAGAGAGAGAGAGAGAGGAGAGAGAGAGAGAGAGAGAGAGAGAGAGAGAGAGAGAGAGAGAGAGAGAGAGAGAATGGAAAAGAAAAACTCGGGATACATGAAAATAAAACATCAATA
>NC_087184.1:2655000-2705000 GCF_035594125.1 Scylla paramamosain
AAAGGTAAGAATGATGGCTGTATGTTTTTCATACAGGGATTATAAAAACGTAAACAAAGGTTTTGTATGTCAGGCAATAAAAGAATCTTTAGGTTATTATTTTCACACGAGTAATAATCCAGACAAGGCACACATTACTGCTGGAGACGCCATAACAAGAATTACTGACGAAAATGTTCCTCTGAAGACTGTAAAAATTAGAGAGAAACAAGTCAATAAACTGTGGATTATTCCAGAACTCATCAGCTACAGAAAAGAAAAGACAAATTATATAAGAAATATTTAAAACGTCCTTTATCATATGGGTGTGCAGTATAGATCATTGAGAAATAGAGTTAATAACATGCCTAATGGTGCTAAAAAGCAATATTATAACAACAAACTCCATGATTGTGCAGACAACTCTAAAGAGACTTGGAAGTTAATTGGTGAAGCTGTTAATGGAGAGAAAGGAATAATCTTGTACAAAGTTTGAACATCAATATCTGTGATGTCACAGACCCTCAAAATATCAGTGATTATATGAACAGCTTCTTCTCAAGTGGTTGGTCAAGAGTTGTGTGACAAGCTTCCAGCACGTGATGCATCCTTGTCTGTTAGACACCTGTCCTGATATCACTCCACTGGATACATCGCCAGAAGTTATCCCAGTAATTAAATCTTTAAAGGCTTCAGCACCAGGATATGACGGGTATAAACATTAAGGTAATTAAGTTAATACCTTCAGTTTCGGCTCCTTTCATTTTCTGTTTAATAAATTTCATTTCCAGTTTAATAAATCTATCTCTTCAGACGGGCATCTTTCCAGAAAGATTTAAAACTGCAAAAGTCACACCACTGCACAACACTGGGAAACTGGATCCAATTACTGAACAATTTCAGTATTTCCAGTTCTAAGTAAAATATGTGAGCGAATTAAGTATGACAGACTTGATGCTTTTTCCTGCAAGAAGTAACATTTTGACACACTCACTTTGGGCTTCGAAGAAAAAAAAAAAAAATGTCCCCTAAATTCCCAATTATAATGTTAATTGACTATGTACTACACTACTACGGTGTGAACAGTATGCCATTACACCATTTTGAAATTTCAAAAAGACTTTTGATACTCTTAACCACGAAATTTTAATCAATAAATTACAAGAGTAAGAAATAAGGAATATTTGTTTGGATTGGTTTAGAAAGCAATTAACTTCAGTTAACAGTAAAGTGGTCTCGCATTGCTGGTTTTAACAGAAGCTTCCCGTGCCTCAACACTTGGCCCTTTATTATTTTAACATATATGAATAATAATGTTAAGTCCTCAAATTTATTGAAATTCATCCTCTTCGCTGATGACACAAACATTCCCTTTTCTGGTCCTGATTTTGATTTATAATGAGAGCATTAAAGCCTGAATTAATTTGTTTCAGTATGATTAACAGTAAATAAACGACCTTTAAATGTCTCAAAAGCAAATTATCTTATATTCTCTGAAAAAAAAAAAAAACTAAATGTATAAATGTCACACATTTGTCACACATTGTGGATGCATTGAGTGGAATAAATTACTTTTCAAAATAACTCTAAAGAGATATACTTTAAGTGTGTATTGAAAACAACTACTCACTGCTATCAATTAAGTACTAACAAACTATATATTTTTAATTAAGTACTTAATTTTTTTTTTTTTTTTTTTTACTTTGTACAATTCAGATTAATGTGTTCACTTTGATCTCAAGCATTTCTTCTGTTCGGACTTGTTCGTTGTGTACATATGATGTAGTTGATCTCATATAGTAGGTGTAGTTTTATTATTATTACACATTTGAAAAGGTTTGGAATATCTCACGTCAACATGAATCTATATAATTGTGTATGTAGGTGTCACGGTGTAGAGATGAGGCTGTGTATGGATAGAAGTAACCACTATATGTTATGATGGGAGAAATTTAGAGAAAAATTCTATACACTGTATATAGCTGTCTAATGCAAGGCATTATCTTTATTCTACATATACTAGGAGCCTGTCAGAAATGCTTCATTTAAAGGGCCCAACCTTGTTTATACTTTATGAGTTACAGCTACAAATGTATTTATATTTGGCTAATAAACTAAATGAATTGAATTGAAGAGAGAGAGAGAGAGAGAGAGAGAGAGAGAGAGAGAGAGAGAGAGGAGAGAGAGAGAGAGAGAGAGAGAGAGAGAGAGAGAGAGAGAGAGGAGAGAGAGAGAGAGAGAAACCCGTACCTCCATAAGAAGGCAGGAACAATATCTCAGGTAACAATAATGAGGTAATGGCAACAGGTAAAAGGTAGGAATATAATCAGACGCTAAGCACTTCCCTAATACTCGTCTTCATCACGTCCCGATACTTCCACCTCTGTCATTATTCCCTCCCATCCACTCGCGGCTTCCGTTTGACAAGTACTTAATACACTACAAATACATGCTTTAAACTTTTCGTCCCAATTTCTTCTTTTAACGTTGTTCAGAAAAGTTGATGTCTTTACTAAGGTAGTATTTTATTTCCTTATTCTACATTATTTTCGTCAGTTCACTTTTTTGTTAATTCTTGTTAGTCTTGATCTTCACATTTTTATTCGTTTACTTATTCACTTTTATATATTTTTACTCGTTTACATACTGCTGTTAATTTGCTTTATTATTTTGTTATACTCTTTATTTATTTATTTATCTACTCATCTCCCTATCTATTTATTCATCTATTTATCTTTCTATCTATCTATTCATTTATTCATTATTTTCTTATTCTTTTTTTTCATTTTCTATTTTATATATTTGTATTCATCTATTCCCATAACTTTTTCACTACATTTTTTTCTTTTCTTTCATTTGTTTTCCTAGTCTCACATCCCCCCTGCAAACACACACACGCTTTTTTCAGGGTTTTTTTTTTTTTTTTTAATATATATACTTGTCAAGAAGTTTGGTCAAGGACAAAAATGAGGGAAAAGTCTACACATTATATTCCCTTAAGGCGAGAGAGCCTTTACATTTCCTTCACTGCATCACAAAATATCTGGATCCTGATTTTCTATTTTTTGTCTCATTTATAAACAAAACCTATTCTTTCGCCTGCTCGAATATCTCAAAATTTTATTTTCATTTATTATCTGATCTATAAAGGATAATTGTTTTCCCTTCCTTAAACATCCGATTTATGTTTCCATTTTTATCTAGTTTGATAAGAAAATATATTATTCATTTCCATAATGAAATGTACAATTACAGTATCCCATTTTTTTCATCTGGTTCATGGAAAAAGTTGTCCTCCTTTTCGTAAATATTCAATACTTATTTCCAGTTTTACACTTAATTTAAATATCAAATTCCTGGTTTTCATTTTCTGTACGAGTATCCTCTTCTTAAATATCAAATTCCTGGTTGTCATTTTCACCTGGATTAGTAACAAGTACAATCGTCTCCTTACATTACTCTGCTTTCCATTTTTATTCTGATTCATAAAGGAACACCACTCATCCTGTCATAAGCATCCACTGAAGCAAGTTTTTTTCTGACATATCAAATTTTCACTCACCTACAAAAAAGTACCACGTTATCCAAGCTGTCTTCATTTAAGTACAAAAGTAAGAAACATGAAGTGCTTATCCTACAATGTTAACAAAACGAACTAACCAAGCTTCCTAGAAATGTACTTTTTTTTCTAAGCCGTAGTTGTAGTTCTTCATCAACATTCAGACAGACCTCAGGAAACAATCATTACATTCATCCCTCCCTTCAATTTTTTCTTGTACTAGCAATCTCTCCTTCTTCTCTTCCTCCTCCTCTTTTTCGACTTCCTCTTAATTTTTTTTCTTATTCACAGAACCACCTCCTCCTCCTCCTCCTCCTCCTCCTCCTCCTCCTCCTCCTCCCTCCTCCTACTCCTCCTCGTCCTCCTCTACTTCTCTTCGACTTCCTCTTAATATTTTTTTTTTATTCACAGAACTACCTTCCCCTCCTCCTCTACCCGTGTTTCTTCTTGCACTAACAGAACCTCCTTCTCCTCCTCCTCCTCCTCCTCCTCCTTCATGATCCTCTTCCTCCTCCATGATCCTCCTCCTCCATGATCCTCCTCCTCCATGATCGATCTCCTCCTCCTCCTCCTCCTCCTCCTCCTCCTCCATGATCCTCCTCCTCCATGATCCTCCTCCTCCTCCTTCATGATCCTCCTCCTCCTCCTCCTCCATGATGCTCCTCCTCCTCCTCCTCCTCCTCCATGGTAAGTATTACACATCGGAAACAACAATAATTATGTTGAGTGCTTCTAAAAATGGCGACGAGCTTCTTTCAGTGAACAAAGAAAAGGGTCTTAGAATTATAATACTGAGAGCAAGCGACTCACAACTCAGTCAGCATTGTTAAGAGGTCGCTAAAACTGCTACGAAGCGATCTGATTGGCTTTATTGGGAGTACCTTCAGTAATAAACTAGAAAAAGTTATATCAAACCTCTATAACTTGGTGACACAACCCTATCTCAAATACTGTGTGGAAATTTCATTCTCATTTCACTAAAAAAAATATTAGAAAACTTGAGAGCAGATCCAACGAAAGACAAAATTATTACAGGGGTATGGTTTTTTAGCGTGTCGAAACGGAGAATGCTGGTGGAAGTGTTCAAAATATTCGGTCACATCGGTGCTGAAGATTATTTTACAGTCGATCGATCAAACCTTACAAGGAGACGTAACACTTGCAATAACTGATGAAAGATTAACCAGACGAAACCAAACGCTGCTTCATGTCTACAAACAGAATTCTTCACTCTACAAAGTCAATAGATTATTTTTTTTTTCTTTTATGTAAGAGGTTCTGTCCAAGAACACCGAAAAAAAAAAAAAAACGACTCAGGGAAGATGCCAGTTCCAAAGGAGTAATCCAAAACAATATTCAAAATTAAGGGAAGTGTCTAGCAATCACAGCTTTGAAGAGAATATTAACCAAATACTTATGCATCGTCTTGGCAAAACTTCAATTCTTTTGAGTGATTTCACGATCTTTCCTCGTTGCTTGCTTTATCTGCTTTGTCTGTTATTGAAATAGTGATGTCTTTGTTCCCATAAAAGAAAGTTCATGTAACTTTTGTCTTATCTCTTCCTTTTCTACCGGCTCCTCTTCTACCAGCTGATGGGAGAGGAAGGCGGGGAGGAGCCTTCATCTTTACTTTCTTGCATCTCTTACTTCAGATTAGACAATGTACAACTTATCACAAACAGCCATGTAAGCAACTACAGCAGGTCTGTTGCTGTTACTTCCCTTCGTGTTCCTTTGTTTTGTGTTTCTCCTCCTCCTCCTCCTTACCAAACAGCCCTGCAAGGAGCTAAAGGTCTGTTGCTGTTTGGTTGCCCTTTGTAATCCTTTGTAATCCTCCTCGTCTTCGTCTTCCTCTTCCCTTGTTCTTTCTCCTATTAACAGAAACTCCTACTTATCTCCCTCCTCATCCTCCTTTCTTTTTTTTTTTATCTTGCACTAACAGATCCTCCTCCTCCTACTCCTACTCCTCCTCCTCCTCCTCCTCCTCCTCCTCCTCCTCCTTCTCCTCCTCCTCCTCCTCCTCCTCCTCCTCCTTCTCCTCCTCCTCAGCCTATATTAGCAGCATCCCTCAGCAGGCGAGGGAGTGGGAGGCCCTGGGCACGCCCCCGGGTCCCCCTAACAACAGGGCAGCGTGTGGCGGGCGAGGGTAAGGAGCGATTGAGCGCCGAGAGAAGACAGGTTTGAGAACAATTCAAATCTCGCGAGGACCATTACCTCCCGCCTCTTAGTCACACGAACTTGTGGCCTCGCGCACCTCTTAAACCTACCCTTCCCTCCTCCCCCTCCCCCTCTCTCTCCCCCTCTCCCTCTCTCTCTCTTGGACACACCTGTCACCTGTACGTAGGAAGTTTTCTCGTTGAGGATTCTACGTAATAAAACATCAGTGTTGCTGTAGTGATGTTAAAAAGGTGTTATTTTTTGTATCTGACCTTTTAATTGACGTTATTCTGATGTTTCAAAAGATCGTTCTTGTATTTTCTTCGTTATTGATAATGTGGTGTTGCAAAAAGGATTCTTTTCAATATAACTTTCTTAGTGCTGCACCTTTACTGTTGAGAAATACTGTAAATTCTTTCATATTCACCTTTGCTAATTTAATAGGTGTTGAAAAAATAAAGTCCTTTCAATCTTTCTTCTTACATTTTTCGTGTAATTTTTTCCATATCTGTTCTCTACAATTAAACATGAATACGACTAAAAATTTTTTTGTAGTGAAAGCAGAACATTTTTTGACATTTTTACACAACTTCCTCATTGTTTGTTACTTTTAAGCTCCGAAAGTAAATTATTTAAATGTGAGCTTTACTTAAAACGAACTTTGAAAAATTGCATAAAAAAATGTCTTCCAGTAATATAAGCTTGCACAGTAGAGACATTTCAATACACGTGATCTGAACAGCCTTAACTTTATGCAAACTTAAACGAGTATATCAAAGACCTCCCCAATAACATAACCTTTTACAGTACAGATATACGAAGTAACCAACAGTCCTTACATAACATCAAGACTTAAACGACTATATCAGAGACTTCCGCTGCGATATAGTACTTCAAACTACTAATGAGCCAATAAATGCCACCCAGTCAAGATTCCAGCTTCTCACAAACTTTAACAATTTCACTAAAGAATTATCCCGCAACGCAATCCCTTAGAGTACAGATGCATCACACATAAATACACACAAATACCACCCATTCCTAACACAAACTTTAAACATAATAAGGGTTTTTTTTCCCCCTTGACATGATCTTTTACAGTACAGACATACCAATAAACAAAACACTCCTAACATTTCATTTCATCTCCCACCTGATACGGACTTCAAAAACTGCATCAGCCATTCCCCAAGTAACATGATCCTTTGATTTAGAATACAACGTGCAAATATTTCAGCTCCACTTCGGGCGATGGCTTCAACAAGACGAACACAGTCAAAGCCACGCCAGGAACTGCATCTAAAGTTCACGAAAGGCAAGGAAAACGAGGTGTGTGGGTACTTGTCAACAGCGCCTCCTTTCACGTCCCGCCCTACCCGTCCCGTCACTAACCTGCAGGAGGGAAAGAAAACAGGGAAAGAAAAGGTTAATCACGTAAATACAAAGCGAGGCAAATTAGAAAACCAGAAAATTGGTGATAATGAAAAACAAATGTGATGAAGAACTACAATTTCCTGTGCGAATTGCAAACACAACCCGGCCATTGTCTTCGTCTTTTCCCGCCGCCCCGCCCCGCCCGCCCCGCCCGCCCCGCCCCGCCCCGCCCCGCCGCGACCTTCAACACTGCACCCAAGAATGAAAAAATCGGAAAAAAAAAAATCAAATCGCTGCCGAGTCAAAATTTTCCATTAGAGAAATTACATTAATGTACGTGTTTATAAGTCGCCACGTGACATTTTTAAGCAAAAAGTTCATAAAATTAAGGCCGAAACATTAAAAGATCCTGCATGGATAATGGCGCTCACACACACACACACACTTTGCCAAATTTCAGTAGCATGTGGTAAATACAGGGCTAGGAGGAGGGGGAGGAGAAGGAAGGAAGGAGAAAGAGGAGGAAGAGGAAAAGGAAGAGGAAGAGGAAGAAGAGGAAAAGGAAGAGGAAGAGTCGAGAGTACGATTCCATAGAACAACCAGTGATAGAAATTCAGATCCTTGCATAACCAACTCTGAGAAATACTAGACAAAAGAGAGGATAGTACAGCAAAAGGCTTCTCTCCACCCACCACACCCTCCAGCTGGAAAAACATCATGCAAAATGGAAGACAAAGAAACACGCAGAATTTTCACATTAATGATGAAAGCGGATTGTTGTTCACCCTATGAACTCTACTCCAATGAAAATGAATACCTGATAATTCTAATAGTGCAAAAAAAATCATAAAAAAAAAAAAATACAATATATAGCAATAGAATAAATAGTGTGCGGAGGAGGAGGAGGAGGAGGAGGAGGAGGAGGAGGAGGAGGAGGAACAAGGAAAAAAACACGAACAAGAAGAACAAGAAAAAAGAACAGGAGAAAGAGGAACAACAACAAACACGGAACAAAGACAAGAACAAGAAGAAAACAAGAAGAAAAACAATACGAAAAATAGGAACGAGAAGCAATACAAAACCAGAAAAAAAGAGTAACAAGAAATAAGAGACGACAAAAATCACGAGGAAAAGGAGAAAAAAAAAAAGGAGGCGGAGGAGAAGAAGCAGAAAGAAGAAAAAAGAGGAGGAGGAAGAGGAGGAGGAGGAGGAAAAGGAAGACAAAACCAGGTGACTCTAACACCCACTAATCCCCATTTTTATCCTTGATTCACGGGGAGAAGGTCAATCCTCCTCCTCCTCCTCCTCCTCCTCCTCCTCCTCCTCCTCCTGTTAGCAGTACCCACGGTATTTCCAGCTCCTGCAATTTGCCAAGTGGTGTTTCATGCAAGTGCAAAAACAGAGAGGTGAAGGATAATAATATGTCGGATATCTAGCAGCCTGTGTGTGTGTGTGTGTGTGTGTGTGTGTGTGTGTGTGTGTGTGTCGGATATCTAGCAGCCTGTGTGTGTGTGTGTGTGTGTGTGTGTGTGTGTGTGTGTGTGTGTGTGTGTGTGTGTGTGTTTATTAGTATCATTATTATTATTATTCCTAGTAGTAGTATTCTTTTTGTTGTTGTTTTGTTGTATTGGTGGTGGTAGTAGTAGTAGTAGTAGTAGTAGTAGTAGTAGTAGTAGTAGTAGTAGTAGTAGTAGTAGTAGTAGTAGTAGTAGTAGTAGTAGTAGTAGTAGTAGTAGTAGTAGTAGTAGTAGTAGTAGTAGTAGTAGTAGTAGGTGGTGGTGGTGGTGGTGGTAACAGTAATTTTCTAGAAAACGGAAGCCGAAATTAACAAACTTTCATAAAACAGAAAAAAAAAGAAAATAAACAATCACAGGAAAAATAACGAAACAATACAGACGAAGAAAAGAAAAGAAAACAGAGAGAGAGAGAGAGAGAGAGAGAGAGAGAGAGAGAGAGAGAGAGAGAGAGAGAGAGAGAGAGAGAGAGTATCCACCACCACCACATCCCCTCACCCCAAAAATCTGGTCACGGGATAATAAATAACATAGCCCACCCCTTTACACCCCCAAAAAAGACCCTTCCCCTCTTTCCCCTCTTTAAAAACTGAAAAAGATACTGCCTCACCCCGCTGCCTCATGAGGGGAGACACCCATTCCCATCTTCCTCACTGCAGGAGAGGGAGAGACACAGAAAAGAGACACTTGCGGCAACAAAGGAGAATGAGAGGGAAAACAGAAAATTAGACACACGCCCCTTTCCAGCATCCAGCACCATCTCCTGTTTTCTTTATCTAAGGTATTTACTTCATCTTTAGTTTACCCTTCGAGAGAAATTATTAGGTCACGGTTCCTAAATAATGTTGGTGTTGGTGTTTTTTTTTTCTTTTTTTTTTTTTTTTGGTGGAGGGGAAACTGCTTATGGTTCAGCATTTTACCATGATGGTAATACTGATGGGTGAGATGGTGGTAGTAGTAGTAGTAGTAGTAGTAGTAGTAGTAGTAGTAGTAGTAGTAGTGGTGGTAGTAGTAGTATATTTATGTTATTGCTGCTGTTGCTGTTGTTGTTGTAGTTCCAGTAGTAGTAGTCCTTGTTGTTGTACCAATACAAGTACTAGCTGTTGTAGTTGTTATTGTACCAGTAACAGTAGCAGTAGTAGTAGTAGTAGTAGTAGTAGTAGTAGTAGTAGTAGTAATTTTAGAATTAACAGCAAGAAAGAAAACTGACGAAAACTTCAATCCTTCTATTTTACTTATAATGAGCGAAAATAAAACTATATTCGCAGCAGCAGCAGCAGCAGCAGCAGCAGCAGCAGCAGCAGCAGTAGTAGTAGTGACAATTTCTAATTTAAACCTGTACCAAAATAAAAATAAAAATAAAAGCAAAATGCAAAAACTACCGCATCCATTCAGGGGAAACTTAAATAGACGGAAAACTTGAAGGTTCTCGCTCCAACACATCTTTTTTTTTTATCTTCTTCTTTTTCCGTCTCCGTCACTCATTTGCATAGCCTGAGTCATGTGCATAATTTTACGAGAGCGCCGCGTGTTGCTATCGCGCGGTGGGCGGTGGGCGCGGCGGGGGCAAGGCACCCACACCACCTGCACCCACCCACCCACCCACCCTCTCCCTCTCCTTCTCCCCCTCTCTCTCTCTCTTCTTCCCACACTTAAGCTCAAATAGGTATCTTCTTTGCTCCCCCACCCACACACGTGCCCGCCCATGCTAATCTTTGCGCCCACACACACCTCTCCCCTTTCATGCTCGCATCTTGCCCACACACACACACACACACACACACACATTTTTATCATTTATATAATGAGAGAGAGAGAGAGAGAGAGAGAGAGAGAGAGAGAGAGAGAGAGAGAGAGAGAGAATTTTCCTTTTATTCTTCTAGTTTAGTTTTTTCTTTCATTTTCACCTCTAATATATTCAGTCTACATCTTCGGCTTTCGTTTTTTTTTTCTTTTTTTTTTCCTTTATTAGCAAGATTTTTTAGTTATTTTTTTCTTAGTTTCCTTCTGTATTTTTTTTCTCTGAATCTACTTCATACATTTATTCAATTTCCCTTCATCAAGTGTCCATTTCAAGTATCCATCTTAAGTCTTTACTGCTTTAATTTGTACTTTTTCTTTTTCGTCTTAGTCTTTTTTTTTTATAAGTACTTATTAACGGTTTCTTTTCTAATATCAGCATCCATCCATTTCTCTTTCACTGCATGTAAGTTTTGTCCACTCCTTGTCTTGCATTTTTATAGACTCTTAGAGATTTTTATTGCCTTCTAGTTTTCCTTCTCTTTATTTTCTCATCTGTCGTATTTATTTATCTTAATATCCATTTTACGAAGTTTTACCACGTTCATTTTCCTTCATTTCCGTTTTCATTGCATAAAGATACAGTCCATCTCTTTTTTTTTTTAGTTACTTTTTATTATCTATACTAATTCTTCTTCTGTCTTCTCTCCCATACTTAATTTCAATATACTTCAATTTTCGTTCCTTTTCATGTAACTTTTTAATTATTTCCAACTACTTTCTCCTTCCTTTCTCTTTGACTTTCCTTTAACGTAACTCGTTGAAAATCTTTCCTATTTTTTTTTTTTTTTCTCGTTTGCAGTTTCTAAAAATTAAATTCATTCTATCTTTAATTTTCATCTTCATGTAACCCTTTATTTTATTTTTTTAGTTTTTTTTCTTTTCCTTACTTTAACATAACTTAACATCTTGCCTATTTCCTCGTTGCCTTTTCTTTCATATACATTTAGTCTACTCCTTATATTCTTTTCACGGTACTCTATTTTCTTCTAGCTTTTCCTTTACTTTCGTGATTTTTACATCTTTTCTAGTTTTTATTCGTTTGCTTTTTCTCTCCCACACATTCAATCTATTTTTTTTTTCACCTTCACTTAGCCTTTTTTAAACTTTCATCTTGCTTTTCCTTCCTATTTCCTTCCTCTTTCTTTAACGTAACTTTTTGCAGTATTTTTCCTGATTTTCTTTTGCCCTTTCTCATATATATTCAACCCAGTCTTATCTTCATTTTCACGTAACATTTTATTTACTTCCTTCTTCCTTTTCCTTAGTTTCTCTGTCTCTTTCTTTAACGTAATTCTTTTTAACATCTTACCTAATTCTTCTTTAACCTTTTCTCACATTAAACCGTCTACTTCTTACCTTCGTCATCGTAAACTTCTATTTTCTTCCATCTCTCTCTCTCTCTCTCTCTCTCTCTCTCTCTCTCTCTCTCTCTCTCTCTCTCTCTCTCTCTCTCTCTCTCTCTCCCCCAACGTAACTTTTCAACATCTTTCTTTCCTCTTCAGCCTTCTTTCGTTCTTTAAATGGAGTCTACTACATATCTTCTTTTATCTTTCCCTCCCTTTCTCTCTCCCATGACACAAACTGCGCCTATACTCTTCATTCTTGGCGGCCTTCAAACATCAGGACGCTACGCTGTGTGGATCATCGAGGCGCCATAACGGGTTAATGACGATACCTGGCTGCCCGTGTGTTTTCCCTCTCATTTCTCCGTTAAAAGTTTCGCCGTAATGAAGAGTTTTGCCCTTTTATGGATTTTTTTTTTTTTTTCAGACAGGTGTTTTGTATTGTATGACTTTATCGGTCTGTGTGTGTTTGTTGGGGTGTTTATTTATTTATTTATTTATTTATTTTTAGTGGGGTTTTTTTTTTTCGGAGGGTTTTTGAGTGTGGGTGGTTTGTTTCTAGTGGTTTGTATAGTTAGTCATTCGTTCTCCATCTGGTAGCGGTAGTTGAATAGTGAGTTTGTGTCGTTGTTTCTTGTATATTGTAGGTAAAATATGCCTCTCTCTCTCTCTCTCTCTCTCTCTCTCTCTCTCTCTCTCTCTCTCTCTCTCTCTCTCTCTCTCTGATACACACGCACACACACGCACACACACACACATTAGCTTTAATAGGTAACACACAGGGAGAATCTTCGTTGCTTTTAAAAGGTAATAACATCTACCTACACACACACACACACACACACACACACACACACACACAGCAGGCACATCACATTACATCCTGCTCATTAACATTCTCATTCCCTCATATCCTCCCCGGGCGCCGCTGCTGCTACTGACCAAACGAAACTTCGAAAAAAAAATAGCAATAACAATAAATTAAAAACTCGTGCAAAAAAAAAAAAAAAAAAAAAAAACGAATTCATGTATTTATATAATTCTTGGTATTCCGTCACGTGAGGTCGCCCCGTCACATCTAATTGCGGATCGTAATCACCCGAACTACTCATTACCAGCCGAGCCAACAGGCGCCATAAGCACTTAAAATCACCGATGCCAATTAACGCAATGCTGGGAATTACCACAGCCCGGAGAATTGCCTGTCAAGCGTGTCATTGTTCTCTCTCTCTCTCTCTCTCTCTCTCTCTCTCTCCTCTCTCTCTCTCTCTCTCTCTCTCTCTCTCTCTCTCTCTCTCTCTCTCTCAACCCTTTTTTCCGCCAGTCCTTTTCCTCTGCCAACTTCTATCCTTATTTCTTTCATTCTCCTCCTGCTCCTCCTATTCTTTTTTTTTCTCTTATCCTCCTCTTCTTTCTCTCATTCTCCTCCTAGTATCTTCTACTAACTTCACCCTTTTGTCTTTGTTCCTCATTTTTTCCTTCTTTTCTTATTATCTTCCTCGTCCTGCCTCCTCCTCCTCCTCCTCCTCCTCCTCTTCTTACTCTACTGTCTTTATTCCATTCTTTGTTCATTTTTTCGTTCCACATCGCCTCTTCTTGTTCCTCTTTTCCTCGTTCTCCTCCCTCCTCCTCTTTTTCTTCTTTCTCTCATTTTCTTTCTCCTCTTCCGCTTTTCCTGTTCCAGTGTTCCTCTTACAAAGAAAATCATCACTCTTTTTTCTCTACTAATTTTACTCCTTTCCTTCGTTTCTTATTTCCTCCTATTTTTCCTCTTACTCCCGTCCTTCTCTATTCCTCTTTCTTTCTTCCTCATCTCTCTCTTCTACTCCCTTTCCTTTGTTCATTTCCCTCAGCCCACCACCCACCCCTCCTCCTCCTGCAGGGGTCGTCATCACCGCTGCTATAAAAGATCGTACAAGGCAGGCCGGGTCGTGTGCAGGGGGCCGCCATGTGCTGGGTAGGTAAGCCGCTTGTTAACAGGTGAAGGCAGGTGTTACTATCGCTTAATGAGTCATAATGGACAGCTTATGTACCTGCCCGTCCTCCACCTGTGTGTGTGTGTGTGTGTGTTAATGCTAAGGCAGGCGGTTCGACGCGCAGTTAAGAGTAAAAAGAATAAAAAAAAACAAGGTACTAAAAACGCACACACACACACACACACACACACACACACACACACACACACACACACACACACACTAAAATGACGTCGTGTCGAAGCGAGAACAAAAAATTCGTCTCGTCTTGTCATCTTACCTGGACACACCTGAACACTTAATTGGCGAGGTGTGTGTGTTGTGTCACCAGGTGATTACGTGCCCCATCCATCACGCAAGGTGAGAGTGATGGGACTGTGATGGGGGGGTGATGGGGGGGAATGGTGATGATAGGGGGTGATGGTGATGATGGTGATGGCAGATTACGTAGGAATGACGAAGAAAGAACCGATACTAGATGATGATGATGATGATGATGATGATGGAAGAGGATGGTGATAGAGAGAATGGTGATGGGAAATGATGCGTTAAAATAGTGATATGGGGAGAAATGTGAGGGAATGGTGAGGGTGTAGGAGAGAATAATGAGAGGATTGGAATAATGTGAGAAAAAATAGTGATGAGACCAATGGGAAGGTGAGGAGAGAGAATAATGGAGGAGGAAAATGATGATAGGAAAGAACAGTGATAGAAGAGAATGATGATGGAACATGAGTGTGATGGAGGAGCATGTTGGTGAGATGGTGATGAAAAGAAAGTGACGATGGTGAAAAGAACAGTGACAGAAGAGAATGATGATGGAACATGAGTGTGATGGAGGAGCATGTTGGTGAGATGGTGACGAAAAAAAGTGACGATGGTGAAAGAGGATGATGCTGTAGAGAGGAAAAGGACAGCAAGGAACACAGATATAATGAAAGAGGACAATAAAGGAAGAAAAAGAAAAATTAATGATGCCAGAAACGGAGGAAACTATAAAGTGGGAAATGAAAGGAATGGAAAAGAATGAGATGAGAGACTGAACATCGTATGGGAGAGGATGAAGGGAATGGAAGGGAAGACAGTCTAAGGGATATAGGGGAAATGGGAGAGAGAATTCTTAATAACGGGATTTTTTTTTTTCTTTCTACGTTTGGGAAAATATTATAAGCGTTTTCTTTGTTTCACGGTTCTAAAGATGCGGGATTGCTGTTGGGGTTAATCACTTTACGGAGGAGATGAGGAGAATAAAGAGTTGGAATGGGGAAATGAGAAATGGGAGGAGAAAGAAGGAAAGGAAAAATGGTTGAAGATTGAAAAGAAAGGGCCTTCAAACCTAACACTTCGATCCCTCATTCAATTCCTTACCTATGATCAATCTTAACAACAACAACCACGTAATGTTTAAAATCGTGAAAAAAAAAAAAAATTCACACACACCCTTATCACAAATAAATCCTGAATCAAAGAGAGTCATAGGAAGAACAAAAACAAGCCTTTAAACCTTAAAAATAATTAATTGCAACAACAATCCTGTATCTTGAATATCGTGAAAGAAAGAATAATTCACATAATATTGTCCAGTTAAAAAAAAAAGGAGAGTATTAAAAAAAAAGTTAAACAGAACCAGAGGAAGAACAAAAACATGCCTTGAAACCTTAAAAAAAAAAAAAATACATATATACTGATCCCAATAACAATCCCGTATCTTGAATATCGTGAAAAAGAAAATTCACTTTTTTTCTAAACTTTAAAACAAGTATTAAAAAAAAAATGGAACCAGAAAAAGAATAAAAGACATGCCTTGAAATCTTAAAAAGTATATATATATACTAATCTCAATCACAATCCTGTAATTTTCATATCGTAAGAAAAAGAACATTCATAATATTTTCCCAAAGCTTAGAAAAAACTGGATTAATCACAAAATATTCTACAATAAAAAAAAAACCTGAGGAAGAACAAAACCGTGTCTTTAAACCTAATAATAATAATAATAATAATAATAATAATAATAATAATAATAATAATAATAATAATAATAATAATAATAATAATAATAATAGTAGTAGTAGTAGTATACATGACTGACATTTATAAAAACCTACAATTCAATCTTACCAAATTTTCTAACTTATAAACTAGTATGGCAATATTTCTTGGGCAATCGTATTTTTTCATAAGAGCATAATTATCTGAGCCTTGATAGCACCACCGTGTTTTCATTCACTTCAAGGCTCCTGAACAACAACAAGGCGGCGGTTATTACACCTCTCGTAATTCTGTTCCTACTTGATAACTTTAGGTCTAATCTTTCCCAAAACTTTATATTAGTAATGTTCCAGTTCAAGTAAATCCCTCGCGTTCCAATAACAACTTCTACCAAACTCTGAAAAACGGGAATAAAAACAGGAATTATTTAAAAGACTTCATTCTTTCTTTTAAAACTTCACACATAAGGCAATTATTCTTTTCACACACTAAACTCGCGCTTCTAATTTGTTCCCCCGCTTAAACATTCAGAACAGAACAATATTATCCAAACTTTCTCAAGAAGGTATAGACAAAAGAAGATGGACAAAAAAATAAATAAAATAAAATAAAAAATCTCTATAAAGACAAAAAAAAATCTAAATATTAAAAAAAAAATCAAAATTAATGAAAAATACAAGATTCATTCATAAAAGATCCTCCTAGTCCAACTTTCAAAATAAAAAAATAAAAAAACATTAAGAAATACAGGATTTGTCTTAAATGAATAAAAAAAAGAAGGTATGTATAAACCCTTGCTTCTTTTCACACACTAACCTCAAACTTTCAGTATTCTCACAATAAAACATTCTGGCCCCTAAATAAAAGAAAAAAAAACTGTATGTATGAGACAATCCCTCTTTTTTTACACTTTTATTTTACTCAGAATTTTTTTTCATATATATTTTTCTACTAATACGTCCAGAGAAAAGAAAATCGTCTTTAAAATTCGAGTACTGTGTTGTTTTTCTCTTCTTATGATTAACTTTTTTTTTATTTATCTCTAATCAAACACTGAAAACATACTCATTAAAAAACAAAACATTAAACTATTCTTTTTTCTATCTTCAAATTTATTCTTATATTCAAGCAGCTGGTAAAAAAGTCCCCCCCAAAAAATTCAAATATTACCAACTCTTCTTTTCACTAAATTCACTAAAAGTATTCTTACAATTCCTCCTATTCTAAAAAAAAAATAAAAATATTACCTATCCTTCTTTTCACTAAACGTATTCTTACAATTCATCCTCCTTTTCTAGACACTGACAAGACAATCGCTCTTAAAATAAATAAATAAATAAACGTACAAAATAAACAAACATCAAACCACCCTCTTTTCACATATTAAACTCACTGTACTAATCTATTCTTTTATTCATACACACTAACATAAAAAATAAATAAATAAAGCCCCATTTTATATTACCCCCATGTTCCTCGACCCTCTGGCGGCCTCCCCCTTTATAAATGCTAAAAAATCAGAGCTCTGGTGGGCCAAATAGTAATTTCGTGAGGGTCATTCCGTGAAGCGAGCCCCCTAAAAAATACCTCCCTTATGGTTCTTCCCTTACCCTCGGGACCCATACACGAGGGAGGGGAGGGACGAGGGGAAGAGGAGACGGAGGAGAGAGACAGAGGGTAAGGTAAGGGTAGAGAGTTGTATATGGGTTATAAACATAGGGAGAGGGAAGAATAAAGGGAAGGAAAGGAGGATACACAACGTAAGGGAGAGAAAGAGAAGGCTGGAGATGAGTTAGGAGTGTAATGACTGAAGGTAAAAAGATGCAAGGTAAACAAAGGAAAAGAATAAGAAGGGTAGGGAGGGGAAGGAAAAGATAGAGAGGTGTTACAGAGGAGGAGGAGAGAGAGGGAGGGATAGATACGAGATGAAAAGAAATAAAGAATTAAGGGAATGAATCAAGAAGGGAAGAAAATAGGGAAGAATAAAAGGGAAAAGAATAGAAGACAGGATTAGAGATGAGGAACAGATGGAGGAGGAGGAGGAGGAGGAGACAGTGATGGAGAAGAGGTATGGAGGAAGGTATAAGCTATAATTTTAAAAAATGCATGAAAAGAAATAGGGTAAAGTAAATGAAAGGAAAGAATAGAAAAGAGAAGAATGGAAAATAAGATAGATGAGGATTATGGGTTATGTACACAATAAAATTATAAAAAAAAGGGATAGGAAAGAATAATGAAAGGAATTAGGGATAGAGAAAGAAAGGAAGAGAAAAATAGTGATGAAGTATATTGAAAAAAAAATGTATGATTAAATAAATGAAAAAATAAACAGAGGAAATAGAAGATAGTAATGGTAAGGAATGGAAATGAATAGAGGAACAGGAGGAAAAAATGGAAGTAGACAGAAGAGAATGAAAATACGCAAAGGAGAGAGGAATGAAGGATGAGACAAAAGAGGGAGGAACGAATAACAAACAAGAGGAATATAAACATGAAAATAAAGACGAGGTAAGAGAGAACGAAGCAATGAAATGGGACAATAAATAAGAACAAAAACAAGAGAGAGAGAGAGAGAGAGAGAGAGAGAGAGAGAGAGAGAGAGAGAGAGAGAGAGAGAGAGAGAGAGAGAGAGAGAGAGAGAGAGAGAACTAAACAAAACTAAGCAAAACGCAGATGCAGAAACACAACAGATAATAAGGACAAATAACAAAAGAGACAGGGAAGGGACGAGGACCTGAAGGGTGGCCATTAGGGGCATTAGGGGCATCAAGGGGCAATAAGGGGGTGCCACCAGGACGCCCTAGTAATCCGTCATGGGGCAGGAGTCGGTGGCAAGGCGGACACCAAATAGCAATGATCGAGGCTGTCCCATTTTCTGCGTGAGGGACAAAAACTCCATCGCAGAAGAGCGGGTCGCGAGGCAAGACAGAGAGAGAGGGTGGGGGAGGTAAAAAGGGTTAGATCCTGCAGAAGCCAGCGAAGATAAGGGAGGGAAGGATGGAGGGGCTGGAGGAAGGGACTGGAGGGACTGGAGGGAGGGAAGGTAAGTAGCCGTGGGGCACTCTTCTGATGGCATCTCAGTGTGTAACCATTACCGCAACATTAGAGACAGCCTCCCTCCCTCCCCCTCCCTCCCTCCCTCCCTCTCCCTCTCTCTCTCTCTCTCTCTCTCTCTCTCTCCTGCCTTTCCTTGCCTGTCTCATTTCATTCTTTTCCTCCTCCTTCATTCCTACATGCTGGAAGGAAGGAGACAGAGAGAGAGAGAGAGAGAGAGAGAGAGAGAGAGAGAGAGAGAGAGAGAGAGAGAGAGAGAGAGAGAGAGAGAGAGAGAGAGAGAGAGAGAGAGAGAGAGAGAGAGAGAGAATTCTGACCTACATTCACCGTCTCTCTCTCTCGGGGACAGTCTTCTCAGAATTTGCAAAAGGTGTGCGTGGGAGGAAAACTGTCATTACTACAACTTTCTCTCTCTCTCTCTCTCTCTCTCTCTCTCTCTCTCTCTCTCTCTCTCTCTCTCTCTCTCTCTCTCTCTCTCTCTCTCTCTCTCTCTCTCTCTCTCTCTCTCTCTCTCTCTCTCTCTCTCTCTCTCTCTCTCTCTCTCTCTCTCTCATAACCCTGACCTAAAGTAACCTAATTTTTTCCTTACTAACTTGGATTCTCTCTCTCTTCCTTCATTAGTTTCATTCTTATTTCCTCTTTTCTTTGTGTTCTTATCTTTTTTTGTTTTTGTTTTTAAGGTTTTGGCTTCCTTGTTTTATGATTCTTTTTAATATCCGTTCGCTATTGTAATGATGTTTTTATTTCTCTATTGTAATGATGTTTTTATTTCTGAGTCGTTCGAGTGCTGAGTCGTCACCACCAGTTTCATCAGCCTCCCCCAACCCAAGGTGCTTTGTACAGGAGCCTTATCCGCCCATGTATGGATTACGCTTCACATACATGGGGGCTCCACTGATGCTGCTGCCTTGAACAGGGTGAAATCAAAGGTCTCATCAATTCCTGTACCAGTGTCTTCAGCTCAGCCTCTCTCTCTTCGCCGCAGTGTCGCATCTCTCGCCATCTTCTATAGTTACTTTCACACTAACTGCTCTTCTGATCTTGTTAACTGCTTGCCTCCTGTACACCCGCGTCTTCCCTGCACATAGTCTGCTTTCTCTCACCGCTATTCTGTTCTCCTCCCTAACGCAAGGCTTAACCAGTATTTCTAGTTTTTTCATCCCTTTTAATGGCGAACTCCGGAACTCTTTACCTGATCTCGTGTCTCCTCGTGCCTGCGACTCAGACTCCTTCACGAGGGAGGCTCAAGACAGTTCCTGTGATGCTGTCTTTCGGGATTGTGCTCGTTTGGAACCGACATCTTCTGTGGCCCTTCATTTTTTCGCTGTTTTTCATTGACATAATAGATAATTAGATTAATTATTATTATTATTATTATTATTATTATTATTATAATATTTATTATCATTATTTTATATATTATTATATAATAATTCCAACTACTACTACACTGCTACTACTGCTACTGTTACTGCTGTTATCACTATCTTTATTATTATTATTATTATTATTATTATTATTACTATTATAATAATAGTAGTAGTAGTAAGTAGCAATAGTATCAGTAGTAGTAGTAACAGTAGTATTATCATTATGGTCATTTTAATTATTGTCATTATTATTGTTATTATTATCAGTCTACTGTAAAACAGCGAGCCAGTAGTAAAGCCGATGAGGCTAAAAAATTATTTATTATTATTACTATTATTATTATTATCATTATTATTATTATCATCATCATCGTCATCATCATCGTCATCAATGCCATTATCTCATCATCGTCGTCAGTCATTACTATAATTATTAAACTATTACTATTATTATTATTATTGTTATTATTATTTTTATTATCAGCAGCAGCACTAATACCAACATCATTGTGTGTGTGTGTGTGTGTGTGTGTGTGTGTGTGTGTCCCCACTCTTCCCTCCCTGCCTTCCTTACCTGCGCAAGTACAGAGAAGGAGCTGCAAAAACAGGAGAGAGAGAGAGAGAGAGAGAGAGAGAGAGAGAGAGAGAGAGAGAGAGAGAAGAGAGAGAGAGAGAAGGAGAGAGAGAGAGAGAGAGAGAGAGAGAGAGCACCCAGTGAGCATGACCAATTGTTAATGGCAGCACCCACGGGCGTCAGGTCCCCCCTTCCCCCTCAACCCCCCCATTGGCTCCCCCTAATACACTACCTCTCCCTTTACAACCCCCCTGATTCCCCTCTCCCCTCTCCCCCTCCCCATTAACCTCTCCCAACCCTCCACTTAGCCCCATAACCCTCCCCTTACCCCCCTAAACACCCAACCCTCCCCCTTCCACCTGCTCCTCTCTCACCCCTCTCCCTCCCTCTCCCTGCTCTCACCGTGTTACCTGCCTGCCTTGCTCTTCACTCCCTTCCCTCTTTCCTGTTGCCCCTGCTGCGTCTGCTTGTGCCTGCTACCGTGTGTGTGTGTGTGTGTGTGTGTGTGTAGTGGTGGTGGTAGTAGAAAGATAGAAGATGGTTATTTTTTTTTTTTTTTACTTTTTTCATATTACTACCCAACATTATAATCGCAATCTCAACCTGGATTTGAATCAACCTTCCTTCCAGTCAGCCATCCCTACCAGCAAGTTATTCTCCTTGTCTATCCACCTTCCAGGGTCGATCCATCTTTCAACCAACCATCCATCCATTCAACGCACTTTCCAGTCAATCTTCCTTCCAGTCAATCTTCCTTACAGTTATTCCACTTTTCAGTCGATCTTCCTTTCAGTTAATCCCCCATTCAGTCAATCTTCCTTCCAGTCAACCAGTCTTCCAGTCAACCAGTCTTCCAGTCTACTAATTTTCCAGTTAGGCAATCTTCCAATCGGCCAGTCTTCCAGCCGACCCTCCTTCCCGTCCCCCAGTCAGTCAGTCAGTCAGTCAGTCACAAAAAGTCTTTCCGTCACCCACTTATAAGTCCAACCTGATCATGTATGCATTTCCGTGTGCGCTGTTACGTGACCCCTGCACACACACACACACACACACACACACACACACACACACACACACATTACTGTAATCTGCAAGTGCCCTCACTCACCCCCATCACGCTACCCTTCTCCGCCCAGGGACACGCTGCAATTTCTGCCCCACGCTATCTCTCTCTCTCTCTCTCTCTCTCTCTCTCTCTCTCTCTCTCTCTCTCTCTCTCTCTCTCTCTCTCTCTCTCTCTCTCTCTCTCTCTCTCAACCTTTTTCTTATACTATTTTCCTTTTTTCTTTTTTCCTTATTATATTCTCTCTCTCTCTCTCTCTCTCTCTCTCTCTCTCTCTCTCTCTCTCTCTCTCTCTCTCTCTCTCTCTCTCTCTCTCTCTCTCTCTCTCTCGTGATTATTTTGATTTTTCTCTCGAGTTTTTTCACATTTTTCCCGCCAGAGTGATGAACCCATATGCAATGAATGGCAGATGAAATTAGTAATACCACAAAAATAGAAAAAATATTGTGATTAATTTCATTCAGTAGCACCAAATGAACTAAAAATTGCGCCTCTCTTCCCCGCTCTTTAGTCATATTTTTCTTCCTATTCCTTTTTTTTTTTAGCATTTTTCTTCCTTCTTCATCCGTCACGCACGTTACCCGCTCATTCCTCTTACTCATTCATTCCTCATATGCTTCATTTCTTTCGTCTCACGTCACCACCACTGCCTCCACTCCATCCCTAACCATTATTACCACCACCACCACCACCACCACACACCAGCTAGCCACAATCACCATCACCACTACCTCCACCGTCACCGTCACCACCACCACCACCACCACACTAACCTTTCTCCCTCTCTCCTTCACCTACATTGTACATTTTGCACATTATTAGTCTCTCTCTCTCTCTCTCTCTCTCTCTCTCTCTCTCTCTCTCTCTCCTCTCCTCTCTCTCTCTCTCTCTCTCTCTCTCTCTCTCTCTCTCTCCACTTATTCTATTATTGATTTGTTTAGCTCCTCCTTTGAACCCTTTCAGTCCCATGTGGTCTAGTGGCTAGGATACCTGGCTTTCACCCAGGAGGCCCGGGTTCGATTCCCGGCATGGGAAAGTTTCTTTTTCTTTATTCAATTGTTTCATCGAACTTAATGTATTTTTATAACTTTTTTACTGCTTTTCTTTTCTTCCTTCATTATTTTTACTTCGTATTTTTCTAATGTTTTAGGGAGTTGCAATGTTCTCTTTTTGTACTTTTATAGGATTTTCTGGCTTTCAAAGTTTTTTTTTTATTCATTTTTCCTTTTTATTTTCGATTATTTTTATTTTTATTTTCACTAGACTAGGTCTCCTGACTATTTATCTACTTAACTTTTCTTTCAATGGGCTTTGTCTTTTTTTTTTTTATCTTTCACGAGTTTTTGAATATGGACTTCACCTGCTTTGTAAGAAAGAAAACATTAGATTTTCTGCGAATGAATACAAGTGATGAAGTAAACAGTGACTCCAGAAGCCTTTGTTTTGACTCATTTCATTGGTGAGGGTGAGAACTTTTTAAATGACCCTGTTGCAGTCACGTTCTGTGGTCAAGTAACGCACTACACTCGCTCTCACTGCATTCACCTTTCCCTCACTCCTATCTCCTCTGATCAGCTGAGAATCGATTACCAGTTTTTGTGTGGAGATTCTCAGCATATCCAGGAACTGAAGATTGATGAGTGCTAAATACTGCACTGGTGAGGTGCAGGATGCTCGGTTTCTCCCTATGGCTATACGCTACATAAGCTGCAAGTAACAGGGGACTGATTGACTGCTGCCTCCCTTCAAAGCGGCAAGCAAGGATGCCGCATTAGTCCTGCACCTCCACCTACACAACAGGCTCTTGATTAAACTTCATTATCAGCAGGACACTCAAGATGTCTAAGACTTTGGCGACGCACTCACTCTTCTGGGTTACAAATGGATTGGGTGCGTCTTTTATATATGTGAACGGAAGTAACGTGCAAAATAGATTTGTGCATTAGAGCAATAGCACACACCTGATTAATGGGACCCGTGCGTGGCCTGAATTTGCATATCAGCTCTATATCACGAGGCACAGTTGACAGGCACACTCATTTCCGCTTCAACAACCTGAAATTTAGACTTATTTATTTTCTAAGTTCTTATTTTTGTGAGTGGTGAGAATCCTTGCTCACACAGACAGGAAGTGGACCACTGCAGTAGTGTGCACTGGGGCTTTCTGAATTTTTTTTTTTTTTAAGTTTGAATTCAAAAGCTTACTAATGTAATTTCAAAATATTGCAATTTTAGTGTGTGGTCGTTAAGAATTGGTTCGTCTTCTTCACTGACACTGCGCTGTGGCTTGTTTCAGGGAGCAAGAATGAACAGATTTCCACATCAAACAGATCACCAGATGTATTTGGAATTTTTTTTTTTTCAGTTTTCCTTCTAGGTTTTCAAGGATGGAATGGAATAATGTCCCATTTTCCTTTTTTTTCTTTTTTTTTTTTTCCTTAGCTTCATCATCCTTTGAAAACATATCAGTCCTGCCTTCAGTCCCCTAATCCTAAGCCTTCACATTAACAAATGTCATAAAATTTTCGTTCTTCCTTTGCATGTCTGTATTGACCTTGTTCACAAGTTTAAACATATCATTCATATCATATCATATCATATCATATCATATTTTTGCATCTCAAATGTCATCAGCAAGTAATCCATGAAGTTCAATTTTCCTTCAAGAGTATTCGCACAGGTGAGCATTTCCTCTCGTGATTCACACACCCGCCACAGCACTGCCTCCTGACGATCCCTGACTCCTGTGTGGAGGAGACTTTTGGGAGCAAATCCCATGCATCACCACAATATGGAAAATAGTCTAGAATGCTTTGGTGTGATCTTATAAAGTTGGCCTTTTCCTATAGAATATCAAGAACTTTCCTGCCAAGTGTTCTTACAACAACAAACAATGCAGGAAACAACGTGTTGCACCTTCGCGGCTTTGAACAGGAAATTCTTGCTGATCTTATCATTGATGGACGACCACCTGTGCAAATTCCTACACATAATTCCCATGTCAAATCCATTTATCCCAAATATTCTCAGTGCAGGAAATATCTCCTGTCCAGAGCTTTGCACCAGTTCTTTGCGGCATAAACCTGCTAATTTCTTTTGTTACCACTAGTCCTTGTTAATTCTTGCATTAGAGAGCTGCACAGAAATGAGATGAGAGGAAGAAGAAAGTCTTGTATATAATCGCAAGATAAAATATGTGAACTGACAACCAGCAGCGCCGAGTGATGTGATGCAGACGGGTACGTGGACGGTGCTCGTTACTCGTTCAGTCATCGACAACTTCACATCTCCACCGTGAAAAAAAAGTAGCATTGCTCAACACGTTAAATATACATGCCTAGGAAAACTGCGGCAACGCACTTAGGCAACAGTCACGATGCGTAATTCGAGAATCGCTAATCTACACGCACGACATTGCCTCGCCAACGAGCCTTTACCCATCGCCCGACGTGGATTGTACCATCCTTTGTTTCTGTACTGTAGGAGCAGCTAGTTTTCTCTAATACACCAGTTATTGTCGTGTAGTTAAATTATACTGTATTTTCCGCCATAGTTAAATCATATACTGTATTTTCCGCCATACAAGACCCACCGGAGTATGGTACGCACTTATAATGTGGCAAGATATATTCAGAAAAATTAAAAACCATATTTAAAAAAAATATTCTGTCATATTTCCTTATACATCTGACCTAGAATCCTGAAAGAAAAGCCACAAGAAGCGCTTGTCCTATGCAGTGATGTTATGCAAGTCATCGGTGTTTTAGCTCAGCAAGGAGTAAAGATAGAATAACAATGTATCAACTCCCGCTCAGCAAGCGTGGTGGCCTGCACGTGTTCATTACGCTGGCGGCGGCACTGGCTGCAACTCACGCCCCCACACCTACATCTTGATTCCCTATCTGTCCTCACTACTCTCCTCACACCTCGAAAGAAATATTATTCCACTGCAAGTAAAAAAAGAAATCTGATTCCATGTAACAGGAGTAGACGAAACTGGCTTGTGTTTACGATTAACCATGCATCAGGACAAGGGCAAGTCACCCCTGTCTGTGATTCCTGACGTGTGTTGCTGGACTGTGGCCATCTAGTGTCTACGTCAAGACAGCAGTATTATACCACATGTTACATTAATTTTATACTTTACCATTATTTTGATTGGTGAACATCAACAAATATTTCATAATCACATATATATTTCATTCTGGAGACATCTGTGAAATATGGCGCCAGACGGAAGGGTTTACGGTGTTACTCATACTAGTAACAATAACCTTCATGCCTGCCAAAGCCTGACCATCGAGGTACAAGACGCAGGCTGATTTTTTTTTTTTTTTTTTCAGTGGCGAGAAATACAGCAGCATACTTAGGATCTACATATTCGTTAGTGTTTGATATCCATTAGTATTCAATTGCATCCACATTTGCCCCCCCACTCTTTTTTTTTTTTTTCCTTTCATCCACCTTCCCAATTACTTTCCTCTCTCTCTCTCTCTCTCTCTCTCTCTCTCTCTCTCTCTCTCTCTCTCTCTCTCTCTCTCTCTCTCTCTCTCTCTCTCTCTCTCTCTCTCTTTCACATGCATTTTCACATTTATCATTTATTTTCCATTCTTCTTTCATCCATTTCATCCAAGTATTTTCCTCTTATTTTCTTCTACTTTACGCTCTCTCTCTCTCTCTCTCTCTCTCTCTCTCTCTCTCTCTCTCTCTCTCTCTCTCTCTCTCTCTCTCTCTCTCTCTCAGCGCCAGTCTCCTATGATAAATTTGGTTCCAACTGTTTTAAAGCTAGTATCAAAACATTTTAGTATTGTTACTGCTGCCAGGAAATAATGCTCTCTCTCTCTCTCTCTCTCTCTCTCTCTCTCTCTCTCTCTCTCTCTCTCTCTCTCTCTCTCTCTCTCTCTCTCTCTCTCTCTCTCTCTCTCTCTCGACACCAAACAAACAGCTGAATGTGACAGGAATCTTTAAATACACATCAAAGCAGAGAGAGAGAGAGAGAGAGAGAGAGAGAGAGAGAGAGAGAGAGAGAGAGAGAGAGAGAGAGAGAGAGAGAGAGAGAGAGAGAGAGAGAGAGAGAGAGAGTATAACTTGCATTCACTTTTCAATTAACCCTCATCCCTGGTATTTCTAGTTTATTCGAGTGGAGTTTTGTGCCATCATTTTTTACACCAGACAAATGCTCTCCAGCCCACAGGCAAAATGAAAAAAAAGTAAAAAAAAAAATGTATATTCTATTTTTTGTTTCCTATTTTGCTTAATTGAAGTGCATTGGACGCGTAAAAAAAAAAAATGAAAAAAGAAAGCTGCGGAAGATTTGTAAAGAATTTAATCTGTGTCTTTATGAAGTGGAGGAGGAGGAGGAGGAGGAGGAGGAGGAGGAGGAGGAGGAGGAGGAGGAGGAGGAAGAGGAGGAGGAGGAGGAGAAACACAACAGAACACAAATGAACCACAAACAGTAGCACATCTATTGGTTCTTGCAAGGTTGTTTGTGATAAGCTACACTATCTAAAGAAAGAGAAGTAGGATGATGGAGACAGAGGAGAAGATGGAGGAGCAGCAGGAGGAGGAGGAGGAGGAGCAGCAGGAGGAGGAGGAGGAGGCGGAATACAAAGGGACACAATAGAATCTCAAAGGAAGAACAAACAGCAGCCGACTTGTTGGTCCTCAATATCCAGCATACGGTAAGACAATTTTGATAGTATAAAAGAAGGCTCCTCCCCGCCCACCGCTCCCCTCCCCCTCCCACCTGCCAGTGCAACATGGAGAAACCGTATGGAGGTATTATAGGAAAGACACAAGAACTATCACCACTGTTACTTTTATCCCAATCTTTAACCCTTTTATTTATGGTCATCTTCTGGTGGCATTCATAGTAGCATATAGAGTTTGGATGGACAGATAGTGTAAAGAGAAAATAAGAGATTCATTTTCTACATTTTGGGCTACAGAACTATTCAACATACTTTAGTACAAAAATTGACGTTTGAAAAGTTGCAAGGGATGATGGGAAAGGAATCTCTAACAGGGAATGGTTTAAGAAAAGGACGAAAAGGAAGAGGAGGTGGAGAAAGAGGAGGATGCGGTGTTGATTAAGATACTCGTCACAAACCTCCAAAAAATTTCTCTCTCTCTCTCTCTCTCTCTCTCTCTCTCTCTCTCTCTCTCTCTCTCTCTCTCTCTCTCTCTCTCTCTCTCTCCACCCACCCCCTTCGTCCCTCGCACCGCACGTTCCTCTCCTAAATAGAAGGACGTCGCGGTATAGACGAATTAATAATACACATAAGACGAGTGTGGCATCGAACCCTCCTTCTGAACCCTTGAATTCAATCGGGCAGCGTCATAGACACCGCAATCACAGGAGAATCGAACTCCACCTGTATACTATTTGGCCTCATAAAACACTTACGACTCGGCCCTCCTCTCCTTCGCCATTTTCACCTGCAGCTAAGGAGAAAAAAAGATGAAGACCAAAAGGGAAGGAGAGAAGTCTTCCCTAACCTAACCTTAGCCTAACCTCACCCCGATGGCAGATAGAAGATGTATGGTGGTGGTGGTGGTGGTGGCGGTGGTGGTGGTGAGAGGGTTCCGATAATGGTGGGAAGTGATGATGGGTGGTGTGTGGTGTGGTGAGCTTCTTTGGATGTTTGGGTGATGTGGTGGTGGTGGCGGTGGTGGTGGTGGTGGTAATAGTGCTACTGGTGGTGGTCGTGATGGTGTTGTGGGATTTTGGTGGTTATATTTTTTTAAACGGAAATATATGGTGGTTTGTAAACTGATGGTGATGGTGGTAACGATTCAAACAACACCCGGCACACCACCACCACCACCACGCTTGTTATGATGTTACCAGCAAAGCCTCTTTTTACTCACTCAACATAGGAGTCCAAAGGCAAGTTTTTGTGTTCACCAATTTTTAACACTTTTCTATACATCCCCACTCCCTCTCTCCCTCTCTCTCTCTCTCTCTCTCTCTCTCTCTCTCTCTCTCTCTCTCTCTCTCTCTCTCTCAGATGCGTTGCGTCATGCCTTCAGGTGAGCGGGTGGCGGCAGATGACTTAAATAAAGCACATTTCATTAGCACAGGTAATGTCTTTCTGGCCAGGCCGCGGCAGTGTCATGGTTTGGGAGATGAACCACGCAGGCCGCCTATCATTTGCCTGATTGCTAAGCTCACTCCTACACCCCCCTCTGCATTCCTACTCTCTCTCTCTCTCTCTCTCTCTCTCTCTCTCTCTCTCTCTCTCTCTCTCTCTCTCTCTCTCTCTCTCTCTCTTTCATTCCGTATCTTCGTCACTATCTTTCCCTCTTCATTCGATAGTTTCTCTCTCTCTCTCTCTCTCTCTCTCTCTCTCTCTCTCTCTCTCTCTCTCTCTCTCTCTCTCTCTCTCTCTCTCTCTCTCTCTCTCTTGCCCTAAAGATAAAAATACAGAAAACTATGAATAAACCAAAAAAATAAATTATCATCATCATTTATCATCAACACCACCACCACCACCACCACCACCACCATCCAAATCACCCATCACCTTCCAACCCCCCAAAAAAAGAGTTTAGTTGTTTTTTGGTTATCATGTATTGAATTATTATACTGTCCTAAGTAATCCTTCTCCTCCTCCCTCCTCCTCCTCCTCCTCTTGGCATTCCCCAGCCACTCCACTGCACCTCCCCTACCACTTGCCCCTCCCTAAATGCCCCCCACCACTCTTACCTACAAGCTTAAACGCCATCGATATTTTTTTCCCTTTTTTCCCCCTTTTTTTCTTTTTTTTTCGATCTAAGGGGCAAGAATGTCTCCCTGCTGAACACCGCCACTTGTATTTTTTGTCTGCCTGATCTTGCCTCTTGTCTAGGTCCTTGATTGTCTGTCTGTCTCTGTGCACGAGCTCGTCTCCACCTCTGCCACTTGTTGTCGGTGTTTTGTTTTTGTCTCTGTTTCCGTCTTCATTCCTGTCTCTCTTAGCGTCTGTCTCTCTCTTTCTCCATTCTCGTTCCTGTCTGTCTTTATTTCTGTCTTCATTCCTGTTTCTATTAGCGTATGGTCTCTTTCTCCATTCTCGCTCCTGTCTTTGTCTATTTCCGTCTTCATCTTCGTCTCTCCTAGCGTATTGTCTCTCCCTTTCTCCGTTCTCGCTCCTATCTGTCTCTATTTTCGTTTTCATTCCTGTCTCTCAGCGTCTGTCTCTCTTTCTGTTCTCACTCTTGTTTCTTTCTCTGTTCTCGCGTCCTGCCTCTGTCTTTGTTTTCTCCCTCGTGTGTGTCTTTCCCTGTCCTCGCTCCTGTCTCCTGTTCTCTCTCTCTCTCTCTCTCTCTCTCCTCCTCTCTCTCTCTCGCTCTCTCTCTCTCTCTCTCGTCTTCTCTCTCTCTCTCTCTCTCTCTCTCTCTCTCTCTGTGTTGTAGGCGTCTATCCTCTGTCCGCGCTTCTATTTTGTTCTCGCGTTTGTTTTCTTCCTCGCGTCTGTCTGTGGCCTCGCTTCTGCTATGTCCTCTCTCTCTGCGTCTGCCTGTGTCTCCGCGTGTCTGTCTGTCTGTCTGTCTGTCTGTGTCTCCGCGCGTGTGTGTCTGTCTGTGTCTCCGCGTGTCTGTCTGTCTGTCTGTCTGTGTCTCCGCGTGTGTGTGTGTCTGTCTGTCTGTGTCTCCGCGTGTGTGTGTCTGTCTGTCTGTGTCTCCGCGTGTGTGTGTGTCTGTCTGTCTGTCTCTCCGCGTATGTGTCCGTCTGTGTGTGTCTCCGCGTGTGTGTGTGTGTCTGTCTGTCTGTGTGTGTCTCCGCGTGTGTGTGTGTCTGTCTGTGTGTGTCTCCGCGTATGTGTGTCTGTCCGTCTGTGTGGCGTCTCCGCGTGTGTGTGTGTCTGTCTGTCTGTGTGTGTCTCCGCGTGTGTGTGTGTGTGTGTCTGTCTGTCTGTGTGTGTCTCCGCGTGTGTGTGTGTGTGTGTGTGTGTCTGTCTGTGTGTGTGTCCGCGTGTGTGTGTCTGTCCATCTGTCTGTGTCTCTGCGTGTGTGTTGTGTGTCTGTCTGTCTGTGTGTGTCTCCGCGTGTGTGTGTGTCTGTCTGTCTGTGTGTGTCTCCGCGTGTGTGTGTGTCTGTCTGTCTGTCTGTCTGTGTCTCCGCGTGTGTGTGTGTCTGTCTGTCTGTCTGTGTCTCCGCGTGTGTGTGTGTGTGTGTGTGTCTGTCTGTCTGTCTGTATCTCCGCGTGTGTGTGTGTCTGTCTGTCTGTGTCTCCGCGTGTGAGTGGTCTGTCTGTGTGTGTCTCCGCGTGGTGTGTGTCTGTCTGTCTGTGTCTCCGCGTGTGAGTGTCTGTCTGTGTGTGTCTCCGCGTGTGTGTCTGTCCGTCTGTCTGTGTCTCCGCGTGGTGTGTGTGTCTGTCTGTCTGTGTCTCCGCGTGTGAGCGTCTGTCTATCTGTGTCTCCGCGTGTGAGTGTGGTCTGTCTGTCTGTGTCTCCGCGTGTGTGTGTGTCTGTCTGTCTGTCTGTGTCTCCGCGTGTGAGTGTGTCTGTCTGTGTCTCCGCGTGTGAGTGTGTCTGTCTGTCTGTGTCTCCGCGTGTGAGTGTGTCTGTCTGTCTGTGTCTCCGCGTGTGTGTGTGTCTGTCTGTCTGTGTCTCCGCGTGTGTGTGTCTGTCTGCCTGTGTCTCCGCGTGTGTGTCTGTCGGTCTGTGTCTCCGCGTGTGTGTCTGTCTGTCTGTGTCTCCGTGTGTGTGTGTGTCTGTCTGTCTGTGTCTCCGCGTGTGTGTTGTCTGTCTGTCTGTCTGTCTGTGTCTCCGCGTGTGTGTGTGTCTGTCTGTCTGTGTCTCCGCGTGGTGTGTGTCTGTCTGTCTGTCTGTCTGTGTCTCCGCGTGTGTGTGTGTCTGTCTGTCTGTGTCTCCGCGTGTGAGTGTGTCTGTCTGTCTGTGTCTCCGCGTGTGTGTCTGTCTGTCTGTGTCTCCGCGTGTGTGTCTATCTGTCTGTCTGTGTCTCCGCGTGTGAGTGTGTCTGTCTGTCTGTCTCCGCGTGTGAGTGTGTCTGTCTGTCTGTGTCTCCGCGCTGTGTGTGTGTCTGTCTGTCTGTGTCTCCGCGTGTGTGTGTCTGTCTGTCTGTGTCTCCGCGTGTGTGTGTGTGTGTCTGTCTGTCTGTGTCTCCGCGTGTGTGTGTGTCTGTGTCTCTCTGTGTCTCCGCGTGTGTGTGTGTCTGTCTGTCTGTGTCTCCGCGTGTGTCTGTCTGTCTGTCTGTGTCCCCGCGTGTGTGTGTGTCCTGTCTGTCTGTGTCTCCGCGTGGTGTGTGTGTGTGTCTGTCTGTCTGTATCTCCGCGTGTGTGTGTGTCTGTCTGTCTGTGTCTCCGCGTGTGTGTGTGGTCCTGTCTGTCTGTGTCTCCGCGTGTGTGTGTGTCTGTCTGTCTGTGTCTCCGCGTGTGTGTGTCTGTCTGTCTGTCTGTGTCTCCGCGTGTGTGTGTCTGTCTGTCTGTGTCTCCGCGTGTGTGTGTGTCTGTCTGTCTGTGTCTCCGCGTGTGTGTGTGTCTGTCTGTCTGTGTCTCCGCGTGTGTGTGTCTGTCTGTCTGTGTCTCCGCGTGTGTGTGTGTCTGTCTGTCTGTGTCTCCGCGTGTGTGTGTCTGTCTGTCTGTGTCTCCGCGTCTGCCTGTCTGCCTGTGTCTCCGCGTCTGTCTGTCTGTCTGCCTGTGTCTCCGTGTCCGTCTGTCTGTCCGCCTGTCTCCGCGTCTGTCTGTCTGTCCGTCTGTCTCCGAGTCTGTCTGTCTGTCCGCCTGTCTCCGCGTCTGTCTGTCTGTCCGCCTGTCTCTGCGTCTGTCTGTCTGTCCACCTGTCTCCGCGTCTGTCTGTCTGTCCGCCTGTCTCCGCGTCTGTCTGTCCGCCTGTCTCCGCGCCTGCCTGCCTGCCTGTCTCCGCGCCTGCCTGCCTGCCTGCCTGCCTGTCTGTCTCCGCGCCTGCCTGCCTGCCTGCCTGCGCCCTACCTGCCTGTCTGTCTCCGCGCCTGCCTGCCTGCTTGTCTTCGCGCCTGCCTGCCTGCCTGCCTGTCTCCGCGCCTGCCTGCCTGCCTGTCTTCGCGCCTGCCTGCCTGCCTGTCTCCGCGCCTGCCTGCCTGCCTGTCTTCGCGCCTGCCTGCCTGCCTGTCTGTCTTCGCGCCTGTCTGCCTGCCTGCCTGCCTGTCTCCACGCCTGCCTCGCTCTGATCAGCTTCTTTCCGGCGGGCCTCAGAGTGTGATGGGAGCTATCAAGGGTCCTCAGGTAAAAGTTTTCCATCATTTCAATTTACCAAACACCTGTAATTAACGTGGATACAGGTAAATAACAGGCTATTTACCTTGATCTGTCACCGGTGGACCGAGACGCGTAATGACAACCTCAGGCTTCAATAAAAAAAAATGATAAAAAAAAAAAATAAGACAGTTAAAAATACAAAAAAAAAAATAATTAGATTGATATTCTTCAGTGACCTTGTCTTCAATTTCCTGGATCCTTAAGACTGAAAAAAAAGGAATGATACAAAAAAAGAAAAAGAATAAGAGGATCGTTCAAATATTAGGAAGAGTCTATAATTCAAGTTAATGCGACACCACCACCACTACCATATTATACGTAAGTGCTTCGATTCATTCTAATAAATTGGTTGATTCTTGGCATTAGGAAGACAGGTGACCACAGGTGACCGTCCTCCTACCTGACACAAAGGGTATGGCAGGGAGGGAGGGGAAGGAAAGGGAGGGGGAGGGGAGGAGACGAGGAGAAAAAGGGATGTTAAGAGAGAGAAAGGAAGAGAGAAAGAAAGGAAAAAAGAAGGAGAAAATATAAAAGATAAATAAGCAAGAAAGAAGGAAACAAGACAAAGAAAGAAAGAGGAAGGGAGAAACAAAAACGAAGGAAGCGTAAAGAGAATGTAATATCAGGTGTGTGAAAAGAAGGAATGTATGAACAAAGAATGAATCAATATAATAAATCAGAATCAAAGGAAGTGGGAGGGAGAAGGAAAAAGGAAAGAATATAAAAAGAAAGAAAAAAGGAAGGAATGGAAGGACGGAGGAAAGGAAGAAAGCGAGGAAAAATAAAGGGAGCAAAGAAAGGAGGGAGTGAGGCAGGGAAAGAAGGGGAGGGAGAAAAGGGAGGGAGAGAGGGAGGGAAAGAAGAAAGGATTAAGAGTTTTGGAATTAAGAAGTTAGAAAGAAACAAGAGAAAGAAAGTAAAAGAAAAGGAAAGAAAACAGGAGAAAAGAAAGAAAAGATCGAAAAGAAAAAAGAAAATAAGAAAAGAAAGATCGAAAGAAAAGAAAGATAAGGAAAGAAACAAAAAGAAAAAGAAAAGCATAAAAAGAAATGAAGACAAAAAGAAATGAAGACAAAAAAGAAATGAAGAAAAAGAAAATACAAAAAAAAAACGAGAAAGGAGAATAAATGAAATAACGTTAGGTGAGAGGAGGAAGAGAGACAAACGAAAGAAGGACAAAAGGAATGAAATCAATCAAGAAGAAGAAAGGAAGGAAGTGGAGAAGAAATCAAAAGAGAAGGAGAGAGAGAGAGAGAGAGAGAGAGAGAGAGAGAGAGAGAGAGAGAGAGAGAGAGAGAGAGAGAGAGAGAGAGAGAGAGAGAGAGTGAAATAAGACAAAGCGGGGAGAGAGGGAATGGAGAAGAGGTACAAAAAAAGGAGCAAATAAAATTAATCACAGTAAAATAAATAAAAAAATACATAAATAATCCGATTTAAAGAATAAGTACCAAATAAAAACGAAGAAGTAGAATGAAAAACGTGAAGGGAAAAAATTAAATACATTATCATTGCAATACATAGACGGCAAAATCCATGTAAGGTTGAAGAAAAAAAAAGACAAACAGACAGACAGACAGACAGGCAAAAGAAGGAAGAAAGGAAAGAAGGAAGGAAGGAACAAAAGAACGAAAAAGCAAGGAAGAAAAAAAAAGGAGGAAAATGGAAAAAAATAGGAAAGAATGGAAAGAAGAGCGGAAGGAGGGAGGAAGTAAGGAAGAACTGGCGTAAGGGAGAAAAGAAAGAGAGGAAACGAAAAGATTAAAAATAAAAACTAAATCAGAAGAGAGAATCTAAGTTTTTTTACTAGTGTGTGTGTGTGTGTGTGTGTGTGTGTGTGTGTGTGTGTGTGTGCTACGGAAAAGATGATGAAAAATGTACCGAAGAACCAAAATAAAAGAAAGTAATCATGGAAAAGAAGCAAAATTACAATGCAAGGATGAACAAAGAAGGAAAGGAAAACATAAGATAATGACAACACAGAAAAAGAGGAAGAGGAGAAATAGAAGAAAAAAAAAAGTAATGAGGTGAAGGTCAAAGAAAATAACTTCATACGATCCATGAAAGAAATAAGACAGATAACGAAGGGGAATAAAAAAAAGAGCAGCGCTAAACATGAAGGGAAGGAAATGTAAAAAAATAAAGAGAGCGAGCTAAAAGTAAGAACAAAAAAATAACAATAAAAAGAGAACAATAAAAAGAAAGGCAATATATATGAAAAACATAAGTGGAGAAAAAGAAAAGTGAGTGGGAAAAGGAAGGGAAGAGGAGGAGGAGCAAAGGATAGAGAGAGAGAGAGATGAGAGAGAGAGAGAGAGAGAGAGAGAGAGAGAGAGAGAGATGAGAGAGAGAGAGAGAGAGAGAGAGAGAGAGAGAGAGACACGAAGGGAAACAAATAACAGTGGTTGAAGAGGAAAACGACCATGACGGAGAGAGCGAGAGAGAGAGAGAGAGAGAGAGAGAGAGAGAGGAGAGAGAGAGAGAGAGAGAGAGAGAGAGAGAGAGAGGAGAGAGAGAATGGAGAAAAACACAGGAGACGCCAAAAATTCCCCCTAAGGCAACACATCCCACCACCACCACCACCACCACTCCTCCTCCTCCTCCTCCTCCTCCTCCTCCTCCTCCTCCTCCTCCTCCTCCTCCTCCTCCGCGCCAGTGACAGCCCCTGCAACAATGCCACATCAATCAGAGGCGACAGAAAAACACCAAAATTGCATTCACTGTTGGACAAAGAGGTGGTGTTGACCCCCCTTCCTCGGCGGTAATAGCAGAGCACCTCTCCGTCAGGCGGGTATTGGCGTCACAACATTAAGGGGCTAAAGGCAATGGCTCCCGCCCGGCTGACTACATGGCTGACTGGCTGCTGCTGTGTGTGTGTGTGTGTGTGTGTGTGTGTGTGTCAGAGGATGGCTGGGGAAAGGTACTGGGTGGATGGGTGGTGGTTGTGGTGGTGGTGGCAGTAGCAGGTGGTTATAAGTGGTGATGGGAATGTCCTTGTGTCTTTTGCTGATGGTGGTGGTGGTGGTGATGGTGGTGGTGGTATAAATAATAGTATGGGTGGTGGTGGTAGTGATTATTGTCGTTGTTGTTGTTGTTGGTGGTGGTGGTGGTGGTGGTATGAAAACACCAGTAGTAGTAGTAGTAGTAGTAGCAGTAGTAGTTGGTTGCTGGTGCTGGTGGTGGTGGTATGAAAGCAGCAGCAGCAGTAGTAGTAGTTGTATAAAACAGTATTAGTAGAGATGGTGATTATTATTATTATTGTTGTTGTTCTTTATGTTGTTGTTGTTGTTGTTCTAGGTGGTGGTGGTGGTGGTTGCATAACACCAGCATCAGCAACACCACCACCAGTAGAGCAATATCTTTTCTTTATTCATCTACTGTTCCTTCCCAAAATCTGTTACATTAGAAAAAATATGTCTGTAAACAATACCACAATCTCAAGCCAATACTCACCGCCCAACCACATTACGAACCCAAAGTAACACATCCCTCCTTACCCTCACACCTTACCCCTTCGTCTGTCCCACCCTGGACACACACACACACACACACACACACACACACACACACACACACACACACAAACCCACTAACATTGCTTTCTGCACCCACTTCACTCACCCAATGCACACAAACCGTAAATTTATAGAGACAAAGAAAGTTGACAGTGGCGGTAACAGTGGCAGGTTAATACACGCCCAGGTAGATGACTATTGCACCTGGCGGGAAGGGAGGAAGCACGCACACACACACACTCACACACACACACACACACACACACACACACACTCACACACACACACATACCTGCATCTTATCAATACCGCCATTAATATTCACGGATTTAAGACTGTTTTGATTTGTGGTTTACTTGCTCGTGAGAAGAATGAAGTAGGAATGATAGATGCACGTGATTTAAATTCTTTTTCTTTTCTTTTTTCTTTCCTCTCTCTCTCTCTCTCTCTCTCTCTCTCTCTCTCTCTCTCTCTCTCCTCTCTCTCTCCTCTCTCTCTCTCTCTCTCTCTCTCTCTCCTCTAAGTCCCTCTTTTTTCATGCGCCTCTCACAAAAGCTTGATTGATAATGGTGACTATTTACGCTTATTTCTTATTTAAAACTTTTCTTGGATTTTTTTATTATATTAGTAGAGGGAAAGCTTAAATATTTTCATCTACGTATCTACTTTAAGCTATATCCATCTACGTAGAATTAACCTAAGAAACCATGCCATATTCTACAAGATACTTCAAACAAGACATCAGTATTTGGCAAGTACCTTCACCCATCACATCCCGGTCCTCCTTGGTCTTTAGGAAGCTCTCAATACAAAGCACTTCATTCCTCCACATACAATAATTCACATCAGATTTATAGACTAACTAACTACATGTCCTATTTCCTTTCCTTTACTCTATTTTTTTTTTTACCCCTTTTTCATAACGTCTCCACCAAAGAAGATACGATGGCTTGTCTTTTTATTCCTTCCCTCTTCCTCCCCCTCTTCCTCCTCCTCTTCCTCCTCCCTTTTCCTCCTTTTCCTTCTTGGTATGCGAAGGAGAGAATTTAAAAAAGTACTGTGGCACTTCCAAAGAGATTTTATGGCGCAGTCATCAGTTAGTGAGTGGAAAGGTGAAAAATGAGAGAAAGGGAGAGAGAGCACCAGAAGGGAGACGAAGAGGGGATGGATAAAAGATGGATAAAGGGAAGAAAGAGGGAAAGGATGGAGAGAAGGGAAGAGTGCAGATGGAAAGAGAGAAGAAGACAAATTACATGGTACAAGGAACAGAGAGAGAGAGAGAGAGAGAGAGAGAGAGAGAGAGAGAGAGAGAGAGAGAGAGAGAGAGAGAAGAGAGAGAGAGAGAGAGAGAGAGAGAGAGAGAGAGAGAGAGGAACAAACAGATGGACAGACAGGCAAAGAGTAAAATACTCACACTCTCTCTTTCCTTGTCACTCATACACACACACACGCACCACACATATTCGTTCGTTCAGAGAGAGAGAGAATACTGTAGCCACACACACACACACACACACACACACACACACACACACTTACAAGACAGAGTACACGGTTAACAACAATAATTCTCACACACCTCCCCCTCTCGTCCCATCACCCCTCTCCTTCCTGAGCCCTCCCCCTCTCCCCCCTACCCTCAACGGCTCACCTGTAATTCACCCCATTCCAGATGTACGAGTATGACACCTGCCTGGGGGTCACCTGGCGTGATTTACCTAAGGGTTCGGGGAGTCACTGGTTCGATAGTGAGGTTCATCTGAGTCTATTCTGGGGAGTTCGAAATTGTCTTTTTGAGGGTTCAGTTTAAACTCTCTCTCTCTCTCTCTCTCTCTCTCTCTCTCGCTCTCTCTCTCTCTCTCTCTCTCTCTCTCTCTCTCTTACTTAAACTTTCCTTCCCCCTCTCTTTCATTATCTTCCTTCCTTGCTTCCACGCCTTTCATTTTGCACTTAATTTAAACCACTCATCTATCCTTCGCTAAATTCTGTCTCCCCTCCCTCTCTTCTCAGCTCTCTCTCTCTCTTCCTTCCTTCCTTCCTTCCTTCCTATCCTTCCTTCCTTCCTTCGCTCTTTTAATCAAGCTTCTTCATTCACTTGTACTCATTTCCTCAGTCTTATAAACCTTCTTCCTCTTTCCTTCATTCCTTCTTTCCTTCATTCCTTCCTTCCTACATTCATTCATTTTTTCCTCCCTTATTTCATTAAACTCTTTCCTCCATTACGTGTTTTCATTTTCAGTCACTCGCCTTCCTTATTTCCTTCATTTACTTTCTTCATCTACCGACACCAGTTTCTTTCCTTTCTTTCTTCCTTCCCTCTTTCCTTTCTTCCTTCTACTTTTCTTTCAATGGCCACGCTAAGCTCTCACTTTTTTTTCTCCTGCCTTACTCCTTTTTTTCTTCTTTATACTCATTTACTCTCGCTTCCTTCCGTTCTTCGTTCTACCCTCTTCCTCTCAATCACTATCATCATTTTTCTTTCTCTCCTTCGTTCTGTCCTTTCCTCTTCACCACAGTTATCCTAAGCTTTCTTTCCTTCACTTCTTCTATTCTTTCTCCTCTACGTTATCTGATTATATTTTTGTGTTCTTATGTTCTTTACCGAGTGTCCTTTCCTTCCTCCTTTTCCTCCTTCCTTCCTTCCTTCCTTCCTTCCTTCCTTCCTTCATCACCACCACCACCGCAACACATCTCAATTTCCTTACCCTTTCCTTCCTTCCTTCCTTCCTTTCTATACCCTTCCTACCGAACCCTCTCTCCCTCCTGTTCCTCCCTCTCACCTCCCTCCCTCCCTCCCTCGCTGTCTCCCCACCAAGCAGCCGCCGCCAACCAGTATTTCACCTCCCTCCCCGTGGTTATGCTGTCACCCCCGCTTGCTATCTGCTTTATAATGCCTCACCGCCTCCCTCGACGCCGCCCGCTGGAGACTCGTCGCTTACTGCCCTAATAACAGCCTACCTCAGCCAAGGGGAAGGTAGGATGCAGGCCAATACTGAGGACTCCCTGCCTGCCTGCCTGCCTCAGTTCCTGCCCTGCCTGCTAGCCCGCAATAACTGTCTAGTGGAAAAGGTCATGCACACGCGCGCGCGCACACACACACACACACACACACACACACACACACACACACACACGTACGTACATCTAAATGGGGTTAAATTATATATACGTGAATTCTTGTGTACATATACTTTCATGTCGTAAGTGCGTGTTTGTGTATGCTTAAGAGCGCGCGCGCGCGTGCACACACACACACACACACACACACACACACACACACACACACACACACACACACACACACACACACACACACACACATATTCGTAACTAAATGAAACAACAGCATTTTAAAGTAAACATATTTTCCTCCTCCTCCACTTCCTTTTCCTCCTCTACTTGCTCCTCTACTTCCACCTCCACCTCCACCTCCACCTCTCCTTCCTTTTCCTTCTCCTTCTCTTCTTCCATCACCAAATAAGTGGAAGCAAGCAATACGCAAACAATGTGTGCAGAAGAAATGAAAAAAAAAAAGGAGAAGAAAGGAAAAATGCGAAGGAAAGAAGAGAGGGGAAAGCAAGAGAAAAGAAGGAAAGACGCGACAAGGCTGGAGGAATGAAGAAGAATGATGGGGAGGAGAGAGAGAGAGAGAGAGAGAGAGAGAGGAGAGAGAGAGAGAGAGAGAGAGAGAGAGAGAGAGAGAGAGAGAGAGAGAGAGAGAGAGAGAGAGACAGAGAGAGAGAGAATGATTAAGGAAGAATTAAATGAGTTAAAAGATCATTACAGAGAAGGGGTGGAGAGAGAGAGAGAGAGAGAGAGGAGAGAGAGAGGAGAGAGAGAGAGAGAGAGAGGAGAGAGAGAGAGAGCAGAGAGAGGAGAGAGAGAGAGAGAGAGAGAGAGAGAGAGAGAGAGACCCAGCGAGGAAATTAAAACAAGTAAAACAAATCTAAACGCAAACAAAAATAAAAAAAAAAATCAACAGAAAATAAACCAAAATAAAACAGACCATGAAAGAAAACGTGACACAAAAACAAAAAATCCATAAAAAACGGACGTCGGATTTGTAGCGGGGGAGCGGTTCAAGGGAGGGACTAAAGAAAACGTAGGGCGGAAGGTAGGGCGGCGGGCCGGAGTCTCCCTGGACCATAAAACACAGCCCCCTCCCTGTATAATTAGCTACATAAATCCAAGTTCATGTGTGGAGCTTCGACCCCCCGTGATTTGGTCCATATATCAGCAGGGGGGGTGCTCTCTCTCTCTCTCTCTCTCTCTCTCTCTCTCTCTCTCTCTCTCTCTCTCTCTCTCTCTCTCTCTCTCTCTCTCTCTCTCTCTCTCTATCTCTATCTCTCTCTCTCTCTCTGGCTAGTTGTTTTCTGGCTAGTTGTTCTTCTCTTTTTTTCTTTCTTTTTTTTTACTTTTTCTTTATTACAGTTATCGGTTTTCTTGTTTTATTTTTTTTTTTACTTTTCCTTGATTTTTTTTATTCATACTTTCTCTCTCTCTCTCTCTCTCTCTCTCTCTCTCTCTCTCTCGTCTCTCTCTCTCTCTCTCTCTCTCTCTCTCTCTCTCTCTCTCTCTCAGACCTACCTACCTACGTATCTGTGTGTGTGTGTGTGTGTGTGTGTACTGATTGGCCACACGGGTTTCAGAGGGGGTGACCACCTTCCCCCTTCCTTCACCCCCCCAGGGACGCACGTGGCAGGGATATTGCGCTTCTTTCACCTCATTTGTTGCCTCGCTTCACCGCTCACTCTACGGGGGAAGGAGGGAGGGAGGGAAGGAGGAAAGGAGGGAAGGATTATGTCATGCTGGGAGATAATCTAATAGGATTGTATGATGGTGGTGGTGGTGGTGGTGGTGGTGGTGGTGGTTGAGAACGTAAAGAGCAGCCTTCTAAATAGCTTTTCTCCTTACCACGACTGTTTTCAAAGGCCACAGAGATGATTAGAAGGGTTCTCATGAGTACCTCTCCTGTTAATAATGTAGACAAATTGTTAATCTGTCACTAAACCGTAAAAACATTCTTGAAAACCCGTGTAACTTCAACCAGAGCCTTGTGAATATAGTGGAGCGGAGTAGTGACGTTTTAGAATATGGTGCAGTAGTGTGGTGGTGATGCTTGTGGTGTTAAGTGTTACTGGTGGTGTGGTTAATTAAAACTGTGGTGGTGATGTATAGTAGGTGTGATGGTGCTTAGGGAAGTGGTGTGGTGTGGTGATTAAGGATGAAGATGTGGTGAGTGTAGTGGTGATGGAGTCGTGTGATGGTCAGGTGTGGTGATGAGGGCAAGGTGTGGTGCAAGGGTGACGGTGTGGTGGTGTGGTGTCTGTGGTGATAGTAATAGCAGTGTGGCAGTAGTGTGGTGTTCATTAAGTTGTGTGATGTAGTGAGGAAAATAACATTGTATTACGTGCTAAGTAAAATTAATAAAATACAAAAAAAAAATATAGACGCAAATACTGAGAAATAGGTATAAATAACAAATTCATACAAATAAACAAGAAACAAGACAAATACACCAAACACTCAACACAAACACAAACAAAAAAAAACAACCATTACTGCAAATCCAACAAAAAAAAAGAACAAAAAACAAACAAAAACACACACACAACAAATTACCAAACAAAACAACAACAAAAAACAAAATCACCCAAACACAAACAAACAAACAAACAATCACCAGCACTCGACAACACACCAAACAACACAAAAGAGCACAAAACTAACACTAACAAGCCAATGAACAAGCCAATTCACACTAATGCCTTGCTACTCAAAAGCTCACAGATGGAGTTAATGACTGTCCCTCTCCCTCTCCCTCAGGTGTGTCATGACGTCATCAACACCTGGCACGTAACAATGACGTCACGATTTAAATGACCCTTCTTGCATCACGTCCCCAGGTGTGCTCATCCCCCCATTTCAAATTACCAGGTGTGTTAATTGAGTTTATTTTGTTATCATTTATTAGTCTAGTGTTTTTCCCCTTGTCTGATTCTCTCTCTCTCTCTCTCTCTCTCTCTCTCTCTCTCTCTCTCTCTCTCTCTCTCTCTCTCTCTCTCTCTCGTTTACCCTTCTTTCCCCTCTATTCTATTTGCTCTCCCCTCTTCTAACTCACCTGATTCTCTCTCTCTCTCTCTCTCTCTCTCTCTCTCTCTCTCTCTCTCTCTCTCTCTCTCTCTCTCTCTCTCTCAAGCATATAAATTCTCAGTATATAAAGAAAATATAAAAAAAAAAGAATAAGAAGAGAGGAAGAAGATCAAGAAATAAAGAAAGAAAGAAAGGGAAAAGATAACGAAAAGAAAAAAACGCACAACGAAAATAACAATAACCACGCACTTTTACACTCCCCCTCTCCCCTCACCCTCTCCCCTCACCCTCTCCCCTCACCCTCACCCTCCCCTCACTCATACATTACATAGCCGCTAATAAACACCCCTTCATTTGTCATTCCGGAGGCAAATTACCCTCAAGGACAATAGGAGATCACGGAGAGAGAGGGGAGAGAGAGGGGAGAGGGGAGAGAGGAGAGGGGAGAGGAACAGGAAGTGGGAAATGAGGACGGGGCAGAGGTAAAAGAATTAGTAGACACACAAGAGGTGAGTACGGAGGTATGAGGGGAGAGAGAGGGGAGAAGTGAGGGGGAGAAGTGATGGGAGAAGTGAAGGGAGGTTACAGGGGAGATGAGGGAAAAGGGAAGAGTACAGGTGTGGTTAGGACAGAGGAGGAGACGACTACAGACGGCTGAGGGGAGACTACAGGGTGAGGGGAGTGAGGAAGTGAGGGGAGAGCGTGGGTGGAGGTGCTGTAGATTAGGGGTGAGTAGATGAGGGATTAGGGATGTGATGAGGGGAGTCTGGGAGCTTAACAGAGATGGGTGAAGGGAGATGAGTGAGGGGAGATGGGTCAGAGCAGTAAGGGGAGATAATCCGTGGAAGGAAGAAGAGGAAGATGGGATAAGGTGTGAGGGGAGATAGATAAGAAGTAACGGGAAAGAGGTTTGAGCGTAGAGAAGATATAATTGGAGAAAAAGGGAGAGGATGAGGGGAGGTAAGGGTAGGATGAGGGATGTAGGTAAAGGGAGTATGTGTGGGAGGGAGAGGGAGAGAGAGGGAGGGAGGCTTGGTAGAGGACTAGGGGGAGGGGTTCAGGACACTACTGCAGAGGATAAGGGGAAGAGGAGGGGAGTGAGGGTGAGGGGAGGTAAGGGGAACATGTGGGTGGAGAGAGGGACTTGATGGGGAAGATTAGGGTGGGGGGGTCTGAGAGGGAGAGGGAGAGGGTGAGGGGAGGGTGGGGGGCAGTGAGGGGAGGCGTGGGTGTAGGTGTTGTGTGGTGCACGTGGCCACACCCACCATTACGTGTTAACCCTCAGGTCTCTCTTATGATGAACGGCCTCACCATGACGGCGTTACATTACACACACACACACACACACACACACACACACACACACGTACATACATATACACACTTAAGGGTTTGTATACGGGGTGAAAATTTATGTACATTTTTTCTTTTCTTTTTTTGTCATTATTATTTTTTTGTTATTTTGTACCTTGCTCTCTTTTGCATTATACTGACTGAGTTTATTGTTTGTTTTCTCTCTCTCTCTCTCTCTCTCTCTCTCTCTCTCTCTCTCTCTCTCTCTCTCTCTCTCTGCCACACACACACACACACACACACACACACACACACACACACACACACACACACACACACACACACACACACACACGAGTTAATTTAGCATTTTACCATCAACACCCTTTGAACAACACTACCACCACCACCACCATAACAACAACAACAGCAACAAACATAACAAACGAACAAACAAACGACATTCAAACAGCCACCACAAAAAAATAATAGTAGTAGTAGTTGTAGTAGTAGTAGTAAGTAAAAATAATAATAATAATAATAATAATAATAATAGTAATAAATAATAATGTGAAGTATGGTCTAAATACCTGATGATTAGGAGAGGAGGACGAGGAAGAGGAAGAGGAGGAGGAGGAGGAGGAAGAGGAGGAGGAGGAGGAGGAGGAAGAGGAGGAGGAGGACAAAAGGCAATTAATTATGATCACCAGCGAAAATCAAAGCTTATAATTTAATTTCAATTATTGCTTTGTGTCGCGCCATCTGAAACCTTTAATGGGCGTCATTAATTTGCCCTCCCCCCTCCCTCCCTCCCTCCACCTGCCCCTCCACCTCCCTCCACCCCCTGACCCAATCCTTCCACCTCCCTCCCCCTTCACCTGACCAACATGCCGACAATTGCTACTCACTATCAATCTCTCTCTCTCTCTCTCTCTCTCTCTCTCTCTCTCTCTCTCTCTCTCTCTCTCTCTCTCCCACGACCTTCCTCATCCTTCTTTCTCATTTTCTCTCTCCAGTGTTCTCTCTCCTTTAGCTCCTACTTTTTTCCTTCCCTCCCTCCCCCTCCCTCTCTCCCTCCCTCCCTCCCCCATTCCCTCCCCGCGGGGCGACTGCTGTCCGTGATCCTCTGTGTTCCCAAGAATAAATTGTGTAGTGGTGCTGGGCGTCATATTCTCGTGATGTGTGGGCGTGAGGTCTTCTCCCGCCCCACCCCTTCCCTCCCTCCCCCCTCACGACCCTTCCCTCTCAGTCACTCCCTCTCTCTCTCTCTCTCTCTCCCTCCCTCCCTCCCTCCCTCCCTCTCCTTCATTCCTCCCACGCGTTTTTATTATATATATATTTTTTTGTTCTTCATCCTCCTCCTCCTCCTCCTCCTCCTCTTCTTCTTCTTGCTTCTCTTCCTCTTTCTTCCTCCTCCAGTTATTGCAAGCTGAGAGAATGAGTTGCTTTTTCTTACGTGTTTTTGTGTTATTTTCTTGTTCTAGACAGACACACACACACACACACACACACACACACACACTTTTTCCTGATACAAAACTTATTTTTCCTAATACAAAACCTGAAGATAAAGAAAATAATTGAGACACTCATGAACGAAAAAAATTAAAGTATTTCCCCGTGGATAAATAAATAAAGATGAAATGTAACAATGTAACAGATACTATTAGCATTTACGGTACACCAAATATTGCATTGTCTGTCTGTCTGTCTGTGTGTGTGTGTGTCTGGCTGGCTGGCTGGCTGACTGGCTCACGTGATAAAGTTCTGGCGCCTTAAATCTCAAGAGTTGTGGGTTGCAATCCAAGGTTAAATCTAAACTGCATCTATTCAATGCTAGGAGTCAGAAGGCCCATCAGTCATGACTCCCATAAGACAGAATTGATGCGTTCGTGCAGTGCTTCGTGGAGAGAGAGAGAGAGAGAGAGAGAGAGAGAGAGAGAGAGAGAGAGAGAGAGAGAGAGAGAGAGAGAGAGAGAGAGAGAGAGAGAATGTAGATTTTCTTTTTTACTTTTGTATATTAATTATGGTCCAGATATTTATAAGAAATGCATAAATGATAAAGACCGCATTTCATTCTGACAGACAGACGGACAGATAAGGCAAGGATTTTTATTTTTACGTTCACTTTGATACTGTCTTTACTTCATTATCTTAATTATTTCCACTCCTTTATTCTTAACTTTAAATGATCTTCACCTGCAGTAAATATTCACTCAAAATAAAACTAAACAAAGCAATTCACTATGAAGAAAAAACATCATTTAACTCAGCCCACCAACCGCATCACCACCACCACCACCACCACCACAACACACCTCGTTGGCAAAATTACAAAAGTCCCCCCTGCGAATGAGTGAGCGCATCGTTTTCTCTGGGTGGGTGAGTGCCCCGTTTTCTGTGCAACATTTCCCGGGCCTTGACGCCTCTGCTTGATGGTGTGGATTATGCAGGCAGCACCAGGGGGGCGGCTCTGTATAAATGGGGCGCGTCTGTGATGGAAATATTTTTGAGAGCCTATATATTATTTCTGTTTACCATTGTGCAGGTGCGTTAGGTGTGGATGGCGCCATGGACTGCGTGTGTGCGTGCGTGTATGTGTGTGTGTGAGGGGTGTAGGTGGGAGGGATGTCTAGACCTGTCTGAGAGGGTGTAGGTGTAGTGGTGGAGGTGGGAGGCTTATCTATCTGGGGGCATTTACCTGGGAGATGTAGGAGAGTTCAGCTGTTCAGTGTATTCAGAACTTTAAGTGTACAAGTGTGAAGGAGTCAGAAGGTGTACTGTAGTGAGGGAAGTTATCTGTCTCAAGTATTAAGGTTGTCAGGGTTTCGAGGGGCAGAGAGGAGGTATATCTGTGAGGGGCGTGGATTCTGAGGTGGTGTCTCGAGGTTTATTGTCAGTGTGGGGGAGCACGTCTGTCTGAAGTGCTGTGTGAAGTGTAATGATCTTGGCAAGGTGTAAGGGAGGGTACGTCTTTGAGGTAGAGAGCGTGCACCTGTCTGTAGGGGGGACGTTGGAAGGTGTAAAGGGAGGTGTACCTGTCAGAGATGTGTTGGGGTCACCTGTCTGGAGTACTGGTGGTGGTGTTTGAATTTTCATGCTTTTTTTTTTTTTACGATTTGAGAGAGTTAATGAGTTTACGTTCATTTCTCTCTATCTCTCTCTGACTAACAATTTCTTTTATTATTTACCCTTATTTCTTAACCTTTTTTCAGCCATCATGAAACGAAAGGTGATAAATATTTAAATACCTTTGTTATTTCAACTAATTAAATAGAATGAGGGACACTTAAGACCTCGTCAAGCTCTCTGTGGATTTACTGTGCACTTTGGGGGAGCTTGCTTTTATAATTTCTCGCCTGGAAACATTAACAAACTTAATAACAATTGTAATACCATGAGGATTATATTCTTTCAAAAATCATCTACGGAAAAATAACACTGGAATACTTTAGCAAATTATCTCCGGTATATCACACACACACACACACACATACACATATACACACACACACACACACACACACACTAATGCCACACTAATGCACTCCTCCTGACAATACTAATGCCTCAATTACAAAGGAATTTCAGTTATTACCGAGGACGTGGTGGTGGTGGCAGCGGCGGCGGCGGGAGTATTTCACAACTCATATCTATCTGCGCACGACACACGCCGAGTCATTTGGAGTCATTTAGAGTTCACGTTTCGCCATTTATAGTCATTCGTTGTTCGCAATGCTGTGTTTAGAGTCGTTTATGTTTCAGAGTGAGTCATTGGGTCTTCTGTGGTTCATGTGGCATTGTTCAATTTTTTACATTTTTCTTTGAGTCATTCACAATTGCTTATAGTCACTTATATTTATTTACTACATGGATATTTCGTAATTTAGGGACATTTTAGTAAATCAGCACGTGTGGCTCTCTGTCACTTGCTCAGCCCTTAGATACCAGTAATTTGGAGTCACTTATGGTAATAATTAATCATTTATAGTCGTATGATGCATGGATATTTAGAACTTTATTGATGATTTATTAATTTAATACGTATAATAATTTAATCCACTATCAAATAATTTATCGATAGTCATTTTTATTCCTGTTGTTCTTTTTGTAGCGGCTATTTGTAATTCTTCATTAACAGAGCTTATGGGCTGCACCGTGACCGCTGCCTCATCACTTGCAGCAACACTCCTCCACGCACTTCATCACTGCAGGCATTGACGGAAGAGCGGCGTCAGCGTAGGCGCGAGCAACGTTCATTTTATATTTTTACGCTTTTTTTTACTCGCCTACAAAAAAAAAAAATAGAAAAGCTCGGAAAATTGCCGTTAAAAATAAATATCTCCAAAACGAAGGCCAGTATGGTAAAACAACATCGACTTCAACTGTTATGGCTTTTCATATCTAACCAAAGGATCAGGTACAAGTTTATATATAGTCTCCAATGACACCACTGACTGCAAGTCTCGTCAAGTGGTTCACACCTTTCACTGGCTGTAGGTACTTTGCTGAATCAAGCCATCTGGAATGACTCAGAAGACGTCAGTAACAAGCGGTTAAATTATTATACCAAATATTAATGTTACAATCTTTCCTTCACTCAATATACAGAGGGACAGATGACAACTGGTTATTTAATGCAGGTTTCGAAGTCTTTATATACAAACCCTCTACAATGACTCATTATCAGTTCAATTACAATACAAAAAAGTCATCTTATAAACTCTCCTTCAATCAAGCAGTACACAGAGGGACAGAGGGCAAATGATTAAGCAATATAAGTTTCTGAGTCTTGATATACAATGGATCTTAACTTGTTACACCAGCTCCAGTGGAAGTTATGGGGGTTTTCAAATGTTGTCTTATGATTCTACTGATAAATTACGATCACTCAGCATCATCAATAGGAAAGAAGATCCATGAGGATCCATTTCATTATCTTTGTGCCCTTTGAAAAGTCCTTACGATAGAAAGAAGTGATTCAGAATACGGGCCAATGATTCTCCAGTTCGTAAATCTGTGCAGTTATTCTTTTTTATAATTTCAAAGTTAGTTAATCTCAGCAACGTATCGCAAGTCCTGGAAGATTCTCGTTCACTTATGTCTGCAGGTATTCATTGTTTATAAGTATTGACTGGTATGATGTCTAGAAGTATTCCTTGTCTACAAATATTCTCTGCCATTTGTGTGTAGAGGAGATCACTATCATTTATGTCAAGAAGTATTCAGTGGCATTCATCTTCACAAGACGTATTCATTGCCATTTATCAAGAAGCATTCAGTGGCATTCATTTCTACAAATATTCACTGTTATTTGTGCCTAAAAGTATTCAGTGTTACTCATTTCTACAAGTACTCACAGTCATTTACCTACGGAAGTCTCCTCAGTCAACATCACCTCCTCCTTTCATTATGCACAGGAACTTAAGCGCGTAGTCAGTTTGGGAATGCTTTCACTCACAGTCTTTCCATCACTGGAGTCATTTATGGCTGTTTATATTCATGGTCACTTAATCATTTACTCTGCCAGTCATTTACGTTAGGCTCCAGCGGCGTTACTTCCTACCCTGCGTCTGGACAGCAAACGAATACTCCTTTATAGATTTGCGTGACTGGCTATAAATGATGCGTCTTCTTCCCCTTCCCTTCTGCAATTTCCTCTCCCTCCTATACCCATCCCCGCCTCCCCTACTCCCCTGCATAATGAATTGTTATCAAGGATCATCGTTATTTGCATTTCTCTATTTTCTCTTGTTAAACTTTTTTTTTTCACGTGGTAATTTTTACGTGATGTCAAATACGCATCGTTATAATTGGTGTAAATTAATGTGTTCTCTAAATTCATATCGCCACGCTCAGCTTTCTTCACTCATGCGCAACAAAATTGTGAAATTACTTTTCATCTGGTGTAAATGAGCGTTTTCTTAATAATACTCCCACACCTCGTTTTCTTCATACATGCACGTCACATTCTCATTACACACGTCATTCGTTCTCTCCTCAGAAATCAAGGATGTATAATATTAATTGATAAAAAATTACTTTCTTAGTTAAAACCTCGCAGGTACTCCTCACATTTCACTTTCTTTACTTAAACACGTCACG
>NC_087184.1:2712500-2717500 GCF_035594125.1 Scylla paramamosain
CACACACGATCAATGAACAACAGTGATAGAAACGTCAAATCAAGAAGAAAGAGGGCAAGAGCGTCCTGTGACTTCCAAGGGCGCCAATCTCCTGTAGGTGTAGGCTGAAGTAACCTTTAGAGAGAGAGAGAGAGAGAGAGAGAGAGAGAGAGAGAGAGAGAGAGAGAGAGAGAGAGAGAGAGAATGTGAAGGTAGACTGAGGAGGAAAGTAGTAAGGAGAGGAGAGACAAGGAGAACGGGAAAGTAAAATATATGAAGGAGAAAAGGAATATGGAGAAGAGAGAGAAGGAAAATATAGTAAGAATATTAAATAGGTGGACAAGAAAATTAGTAAAGAGAAGAGAGAGGAGGAGAGTGGAGAAGTAAAGCAGATGGAGGAGGAAAGGAGAATGGAAAGAAAGGAAGAAAATAAATGAAAAGGAGTAGAAAAGTATGACAGTCGGGTAGAGACTGGAGAGAAGTATTAAGAGGAGAAAAGGAGATAGGAAGAAGAAGAAGAAGAAGAAGAAGAAGAAGAAGAAGAAGAAGAAGAAGAAGAAGAAACACACATGACAAAGGGAGGAGAACTAGAATAAGGAAAAGAGAATGAAGTAGATAGTGGGAACGAAAAGGAGGGAGGATAATACTTTAAAAATGAGAGAGAGAGAGAGAGAGAGAGAGAGAGAGAGAGAGAGAGAGAGAGAGAGAGAGAGAGAGAGAGCCGGAAGAAAAGATGAGTGTAAAGGGAAAGGCGAGGAGAGGACAAGGAGAGGGGAAAGATGAGAGGGAAAGAAGGGAAAGAGGGAGGAGGAGCTGGTGTTGTGTGGGTGTTTAGTCAACATCACTCGAGGGTGTTGTAGTGGCTAGGATCACCATCACTTCCTCCTCCTCCTCCTCCTCCTCCCCCTCCCCCTCCTCCTCCTCCTCCTGCCAATCACAATTAACTTCTCATATGGTAGACATCGATTTTTTTAAACCCCCCCGTCTCTCTCTCTCTCTCTCTCTCTCTCTCTCTCTCTCTCTCTCTCTCTCTCTCTCTCTCTCTCTCTCAACATAACCGATAAGAAAACCTACTTTTTGTGGGAGAAAAATAGTAACAAGATAGAAAGGAAGACTTTGCCAACTCCTCCTCCTCCTCCTCCTCCTCCTCCTCCTCCTCCTCCTCCTCCTCCTCCTCCTCCTCCTCTTCTTTTGCCTTTCCTCATTCGTTTCCTTCTCATTTTCTTTCCCTTTTCATTTCCTTTCTTTCCTTTACCACCATCACCACCACCACCACCACCACCAACTCCTCCTCCTCCTCCTCCTCCTCCTCCCTACCCCAAGGAAACCAACATGGCGGCGGGAGGACGCAGGAACAAGACTCCCTCCTCCATTGTCTTCTGCGGGAGTCTCCAGCTGCCTCCTTTTGTCTCCAGTACTGACCACTCTCTCTCTCTCTCTCTCTCTCTCTCTCTCTCTCTCTCTCTCTCTCTCTCTCTCTCTCTCTCTCTCTCTCTCTCTCTCGTTTCAGTAGAGTTTCGGGGATGAGAAAACTTTCTTTCTTTACTTTGTCCAGAGAGGAGGAAGGTCTGCTGTTTATATATGCAGCTCTCTCTCTCTCTCTCTCTCTCTCTCTCTCTCTCTCTCTCTCTCTCTCTCTCTCTCTCTCTCTCTCTCTCTCCAGGTTTTTTTCGTGAAATGTACGCTGAGGAGAGAGAGAGAGAGAGAGAGAGAGAGAGAGAGAGAGAGAGAGAGAGAGAGAGAGAGAGAGTCGTGTAAGATAATGGAAGTGTGTGTGTGTGTGTGTGTGTGTGTGTGTGTGTGTGTGTGTGTGTGTGTGTGTGTGTGTGTGTGTGTGTGATACAAGTAAACGAGATGAGGAAGGGAAGAATGGAGAGAGAGGAAGGAGGGAGAAAAGAAGGGAGGGGGGAAGAGAGAGACAAGAGAAGGAAAGGAGGGAAGGAGAGGGGGAGGGAGGGAGGGAGGGAGAACACACAGGCACACGCTACAACCTATTCCTTTTGTCTTGTGTGTGTAAGCTGGCTACCCACATCCGTGCACACACACACACACACACACACACACACACACAGGGTTTGAATATGGAATAGGAAAGAAAAGCATTTGCAACAGAAACTGAGGACAAAGTGAAAAGCTTTATATCTTTCAATTAGGTTTTGATGGATATTGACGATGATGAGAAGAAGAAAGAAGAAGAAGAAATAAACAGCCTAAATTTAAGTCTAGTGGTAAACTTAAGAAAAAAATCTATCACCACCACCACTATCACTACCAACACCACCATCACTACGATCACCACCATCATCACCACAATGTCACGCATTTGCCCCCCATCCCCCCACACACACAATTAAAAATATGAAAGAAAAAGGTGAAAATACTGAAAGATAGGAGGTGGAGGAGGAGAGAGAGAGAAAAGAGAAAAGGAGAAAAGGGAGAAGGAAAAGAGAGAGAGTAGGATTATTGACTTGAGTTGCGTCATGGTGGTGGTGGTGGTGGTGGTGGTGGTGGTGGTCAAGGTGGTTGTCAGTGGCACCTGGTCCTGTTCCCTGACCCTCCTCCTCCTCCTTCCTCTTCCTCCTCCTTCCTCCTCCTCCTCCTCCGTGTTATTCATTTCCCGCATTTTTCTTCCTTTTCTTCGTCTTGACACACACTTTTATTTGTTTAATCTGATCATGTGGGTCACTTTTATCACTCTCCCCTCTCCTTTCCCCTCATAATACCCTGCAATCCTATCCTTCCCCTCGCTTCCCCTTCCTTCTCGTCCTCGTCCTCTCAAGGCCTCTCCTCTATCAGCTCTTCCCCTCATGGCCCTTCTTACAGCTCTTCCCCCTCATGCTTTTTCCCCTTATTCACCTCACACTTTCCCCCCATACTACTATTCTCCTCACAGCCCTTCCCCCTCACACCCTCTCCCCTTAGAATTCCTCCCCATACCTCCCCTCACTTTACAATCTTTCGCCTCACATTCATTTCCCTTTGAATTTTCCCCTTAGAACATTGCCACATATATTTCTCCCTCACTGTCCTATCCCTTACTAATTTCCCTTTCTTTCACGTTTTATTTCCCCCGCAATCCTGATTCTTGCATTGTTTCCTCGTGGTACTTTCCCTCTTGGTCCTCACATCCTGTCCCTCACTCCTTCTCCTTACAATCTTTCCTCAGCTTCATTTTATCGTTTTTCCTTCATAATTAAGAATATTTTCCCTTTGCTTCTCTTTTCCCCTACTTTTCTCTCCATTCAGTCTTGCTTTCCTTTAATTTATCCCTCATTTCAGCTTCTCTCAGTTCTCTTTCTTTTTTCCCCACTCCTCATCTACTTATTCCTCCTTTTCTTACATTCAGTCTTCTCTTACTTTTCCCCTCACTTCAGATTCTCTCAGTTCCCCTTTCTTTCCTCCCTCAGTTCCTCCCCTCCTTGCTTCCTTAGTCCTCTGCCCCTCACATCCTCCCCTCAACCTTCCCCCCTCACTAAGTCAGGTCACGTGAGGGGTTTTGTGAGGGGATTACCTCACTGGGACACCGATTAACACTCCTTCCCCTTTCCTCTCCTCCGTCCTGACCTCCCTCTCTTCCTCCTTCCTCTTTGTTCTTCTTCTGTCTCTTCCTTGTGTGTGTGTGTGTGTGTGTGTGTGTGTGTGTGTGTGTGTGTGTGTGTGTGTGTGTGTGTCTGGGGGGGAGGGAGGAGGGGGAGGGGTATTTATATATGTATGTATGTATCCATATATATGTATGTTTGTATGTATGTATATATGTATGCATGTCCCCTTCTCTCTCTTCCTGTCAACCTGTATGTGTGTTGTATGTAATTATGTATGTATGTATGTACCCCCCCTCTCTTTCTCTCTCTCTCTCTCTCTCTCTCTCTCTCTCTCTCTCTCTCTCTCTCTCTCTCTCTCTCTCTCTCTCTCTCTCTCTAACAAACTTTAAAAAAATCGGCAGGAAAAAATTGGCTTATTATTTCCTTCCCTTTTTACAAATATTTTTCATTCGTAAAAAAAATAAATAAATACTACAAATGACAAAAAAATAACACCACACATACATCAATAAATCGTATCTTTTCCCTTAAATTTGTAGATAAAAGAGAACATTTTTAACGTTATACTTCAGAAAATAATAAATCACTTTTATTTATTACCGAATATAAATTTCATAAGTTAACAACCAGCACTTTATTATATTAGAGGGACTTAGAAGGAACGATGCAAGGAGAGGAGGGAAGGGGGAAGGAAGGAAAGACACAGGGAGAGAAGTGGAAGAAAAGATATAGAAGGGAAAGGAAAGGTAGGGAAAAAAAGGGGAGAAAGTAATGAAGAAAAGTACAGAAGACAGGGCAAGGAAGGGGAAAGGAAAGTGGAAGGTTGTAAAAGGGAAGGAAAGATAAAAAAAAGACAGGAAAATCGAGCTGGGAGAGGAGATAGGAAGGAGAAAATTAAAAAAAAAAAAAGAATAAGAGAGAATGAAGGAAAGATGTACCGAGGAAAAGTAAGAAAAAGAAAACAAATTAAATAGCAAGGAAACGATAAGAAGGAAAAATGAAAAAAAAAGATGACATTCAAAGAAAACGAAACAAAGTACACGAAGGAGAAGAAAAGGGAAATAAGAAGAAAAGACACACAAGGAATGAAAGTAAAGACGAAAAAAGGCACGGTAAAGAAACCAAAAAGAAAAAAATAAGAAAATATAAAAATGGAAGAGAGATAACGGAATGGAAAAGCTTAAAGAAACGAGGGAAGAATAAACGAAAGAAGGAAAGAAGAAATTGGTAAGGAGATTAATGTTTAGAAGAAGGGAAATAGTGAGATGGGAAAAGCAAAGGCAAAAAAAGAAGAGAAATTTTTGGGGGGAGAGGAAAATGGGGACGAAAGGAGGATAGAATAAGCTGGTAATGAAATTTATGTCTGGAGGGAAATAGTAAGATGGGGAAAAAAAAATTTAAGGGTTTTGTTTTGGAGAGAGGGGAAAATGAAACTGGGCTTTTATTTTTATTTATTTATTTATTTTAGGTAGAGAAAAT
>NC_087184.1:2727500-2732500 GCF_035594125.1 Scylla paramamosain
CAGTACTCCTTGCAGTCACACCAAAAAACGTAAGCAGATCACACAGTACTCCTTGCAGTCACACCAAACGTCACCTCCCACAGTTACCAGCACCACAACAAAGTTCATGTCACACACAACGACTCTAAACACAATACAATCACGCAGGACGATTTTTTTTTTTCTACTTCTCATTACTACCCCGTCCACCTCACTTGCGCGCGAGTAAACCAGTATATGCACTGTTCATTTCTCTCACTGGTAAACTCTGATATTCTCTGCCAGTTACTGCAAATAGTTTTTTTTACGTAGGAGGGACACCGGCCAGGGGCAACAAAATTATAAGAGAAAAAGGAACCAAACAGTCAGAAATGATCGTCAAAAAATAGAGGTAAGTGTCTTGAAACTTCCCTCAGACCAGTTGACCTACACAAAACAGCGCCTGACCACTTACACCGTCTGTCACCAATCATCTTTACCGGCCTAGTTTCAAAGTCGCTCTTTTTCGCACTTCAGCCGTGATCAGGTTCTACAGTCAACTTCGGTCGCTGCTTTTAGTTCGGGAGCGTACCAAAATAAAAACAGGTAAGGAAATAGGGCTAATCCACAGTCTTTTGTAAGCTATCCAACCTAAACGCTTCCCATGTTGGTAAGCTCCTGAAGAAGTAGGAGACTGTGAAATTGGCCCATCATCACCTACATATCTATTGAACATTTGTATTTATCGATTCACAAACCCACAACAACAATAATATAAATAACAAGCAGGCGGAAGCGTCACCTTAATTAACGCTTCACGCTCAGAGGCCACAATGTCTAACCTCTCTCTCTCTCTCTCTCTCTCTCTCTCTCTCTCTCTCTCTCTCTCTCTCTCTCTCTCTCTCTCTATGAACGCTGCAGGACAAATGTTGTGTTGTTCATTACCTCAAACTCAATTCCTTCATCAGTCCACTCAACACAGCCTCCCGGACAACTATTCCCTCTTCAGTGACACAACCAACCCTCTCCTCTACATTGAGCATAAACAGACCACCCTCTACTAAATATCTCACGCATAAAAGAGGGAAAAAAGTAATGGGATGGAACTGTACCTGATGCTGGTGAGGTGATGGTGGCAGGCGTGCTTGTGGTGGTAGTGAAGGAAGCGATGTTGGTGGGTGGTGCAGGCAGCCTCACACAGGGTCACACAGGACACAGTGCAGGATTCAGTTCATGGTAACCCGTCCCTTCATGGCCATGCCCCCACTAGCTTACTTGCCTAGCTGTCCCGTGTAAGCCGTCACGCTGCCCCCTGCCCCTGCTCCGCTCGTCACCAGCACAGTGGAGGCAACACTGAGATACTGCCTGGCCTGCTGGAGGGAAGGGAAGATGACATGAAGCTCCGAATCAAAACTCACATTCTCTATACTTAAGGGAACATGTTGGTAAAAGGGATCAAAGGAAAGACATGAAGCTCCGAATCAATACTCACATTCTCTGTTCTACAGGGAACATGTTGGTGAAAGGAATCCATCTAAACAAACCTTCACTTATTCTCTCAGTTACCTATTGAAGAAAATATGAATAGAGTGATAAAAGAACGGAGCCAAAACAACACTTACTGAATGCTTAAGAGGAAACTACCTAACCATCAATAAGGGACAGGATTAATACGCAAACTAAGTAATTTTTTAAGCTACCCATTGAAATAAAAAATGAGAATAATATTGATAAAGAACCAAAACCATAACATCACACTATTTTTAATCAGAAACCTGCTCAAACCTAAAACAAACAAAAAAAAACAAAAAAGAAAAAAGGAGAAAGAAAAAAACTCATAAAATTCTCATTCACGCATTTGAAACAGTAGTTGGCAGTAATGAAGGTTGTGACGTGGAAGGAGGCGCAGGTAAGTGACAGACAGACAGACAAACAGACATGGAGGTGCACCACTTCACTAAAAGTTGACATGAAGGTTCACTGTTGAAATATATTAATCATTGGTCCCGTCAGTGTGTGTGTGTGTGTGTGTGTGTGTGTGTGTGTGTGTGTGTGTGTGTGTTTCGATCTAATTACTGACAGCGACCGCCCATCACCATCAACACCACCACTCCACCACGACTTCCATTTCCTATTCCTCTCACAACTAACATCACCATCACCACCATCTTAGTTTCTAGCCCCAATAACCACCAGTACCTATATTTCCCCTCTAACATCACTCACCACCACCTTTGTCACTGTTCCTCACCCTCCATCGCCACCCAGTAACATCACCGCCTGCCCCGTGTCGTATTTTCATCACCACACCACTCACCACCACCACCACCACCATACGAACATCACTTCTACCTTATCCCACTACTACTACTACTACTACTACTACTACTACCAATATACTCCTCCCTCCTTCATTACTTCACTATCATCACTACACTCACACCATCACGTCTACCCTAAAGAACAACAAGAACTACTACTACTACTACTACTACTACTACTACTACTACTACCACCAGCACCACCAGTCTACACGTACCCTTTCCCTCATCACCACCATCACCAGTGTCACCACTACCACCACCCCAGTCTTTTAAGAGCGGCACCAAAATGCATGCCAATTCCTGCCTCACTTCGCTGCGGCCTCAAAACACACACACACACACACACACACACATACACACACACCTTCATTACAAAGTCAGACGTGAAATGCCAATCAGAGAGAGAGAGAGAGAGAGAGAGAGAGAGAGAGAGAGAGAGAGAGAGAGAGAGGAAGGGAAGAAAATTAACAAGACGGGAAGCATTGGACCTTTTCCTTACACTTATTCCAAGAGACCTCTGGCGGTGGGATGCACAAACACACCCACGCTGAAGAGGAACGTGTTAATAATTATGCCGCCCGCCCAGCCAGCCAGCCCGCCAGCCGCCCAGCCAGCCACCCGCCAGCCGCCCAGCCAGCCAGCCAGCCCGCCCGCCAGCCAGCCACCCGCCAGCCGCCCAGCCACCCAGCCAGCCAGCCAGCCCGCCGCCCAGCCAGCCAGCCAGCCCGCCGCCCAGCCAGCCAGCCAGCCCGCCGCCCAGCCAGCCAGCCAGCCTCCGTTTAATTTGTTTTGGTTATGTTTCGTTCTGTTTTTAATTAATGTATAAAATGTATATATATCGACCCTCTGTCCGTGTGTGTGTGTGTGTGTGTGTGTGTGTGTGTTGTTATGTATGTGAAACAACACCATTACGCTCCATGTATACTTAACGTTCCCGTGTACGAATCACGTGTGTACATGGCCGACGCATGTTAAGAGAGAGAGAGAGAGAGAGAGAGAGAGAGAGAGAGAGAGAGAGAGAGAGAGAGAGAGAGAGAGAGAGATGTACAAGCAGACAAACAGATAGACACGTAGACTGACACATAGATACTAGATAGATAGATAAATAGATAGATAGATAGATAGATAGATAGATAGATAGATAGAATGATAGATGAATAAATAAACAGACAAACAGAAAGACGGCAAAACACATCAACAAACAGACAGACAGAATAGAGACTTGAACGAGTAGTGAGTGTATCCCCCTCCCTCCCTCTCTCTCTCTCTCTCTCTCTCTCTCTCTCTCTCTCTCTCTCTCTCTCTCTCTCTCTGGCAGTAGACACAGGCGCCCTTGATCCATCGACCAGTGTTCACATCCGAGGCTACGGGCATAATGTCAACAAAGAAAAGGGTGATCAAAGGGTGAAGAGGCGCCCCTTATTCAGTGCCCAGGGGAGGAGGAGGAGGAGGAGGAGGAGGAGGAGGAGGAAAGGGAGAAAGAACACATGGAAGAGGATTGCAAAAGGTAGTGAAGAACATGACGAAAGTAATGGGAAAGAACACTCAGGAGAGGACTAAGACGAAGTGACGGAAAGAGGAACGTAACAAAGAGAGGAATTAAGATGAATGACAAGCGGAGAAAAAGGAAGAGAAATAGTTCGTGTGGGAAAGAAAAGAATGAAGAGATGAAAAAACGAAGATAAGAGAGAACGAAGAGAAGAATGAGGAGGAAAATAATAAAGAAAGACACGAAGAAAGTGAGAATGAAGATTATTACTTAGAAGAATATAGAGAAGAGAATGAAGAGAAAGAAAAAAACTAAGGAACAGAGAGAGAACAAGCAACAGATCACTATCAGAAAGAAGAAGAAGAAGAAGAAGAAGAAGAAGAAGAAGAAGAAGAAGAAGAAGAAGAAGAAGAAGAAGAAGAAGAAGATGATGATGATGATGATGATGATGATGATGATGAAAAAGGAAAGAAAAAAGAAAAAAACACAACAGCAACAGCAACAACAACAACAACAACTACTACTACTACTACTACTACTACTACTATTACTACTACTACTACTACTACAATGACAAACAGAAAAAAAAAAGAAGAAGAAGAAGAATGTTTATAACCCCACGACCATGCATCTGATTCAACCCCCCTCTCTCTCTCTCTCTCTCTCTCTCTCTCTCTCTCTCTCTCTCTCTCTCTCTCTCTCTCTCTCTCACTCACAGAGATGATCGCCATTAATACAAGTGTCACTCCCGGGCAGGTGAGTGGCGGCCGCGCTCATTTACCTGTTCTTTGCTCTCCGGCGGGCGTTAATGAGTGCACCTGGCCGGAGTGAACATCTGGGGGAGGGGGTAGGGAGAGGGAGGAGGAGGGGGAGGAGGAGAGAGGGAAGGAAAGGTTGGCAGATCTATCGATGAGAACGAGAAACAAATTAGGTGGGTGCGAGAGAGAGAGAGAGAGAGAGAGAGAGAGAGAGAGAGAGAGAGAGAGAGAGAGAGAGAGAGAGAGAGAGAGAGAGAGAGGGGGGAGCTAAGGGAAATGGGCAGAAATATTATCACTAACAGCACAAACCAAACACATTGAAGGATGGAAGGAAAAAAAATGGAAGAAAGGAAGAAAAGTAGAAAGAAAGGAAGGAAAGAAGAAATGAGATGGGAAAAAACATACATGAAAAAATATATAGTAACAAAACGTAAAAGACAGAAAGAGACAAGAAGGAAGGGAGAAGAGGAA